>NW_018408837.1:70808-90909 GCF_002113885.1 Mizuhopecten yessoensis
GGGGGGGCTATCCTATATCCCACTATAACTAACGCCACTTTATACATCCAAATAATATAGCAGTTTGTTAGATGTATGGCCAAATTAATATACAAACTTACCTTTCAGCAATTCATTGCATACGGAGGACAGGCTATATACAAATGCGCATGTAAATCGGAACACGTCATCACGACAATGCGACAACGCGACAAAAGCACCCCGCCAACGCGATAAGATTAAGGCGCCAATGCGACCAGGCGACAGAAAAATGTCGCGTTGGCGAGGTTATTTTGTCGCGTTGTCGCACTGTTGCATTGTCACGTTGTTGCTTTGGTGAGATGACAGAAATGAACTACCATGGGATAGTGACATGTCTTTATGTACACGCTCAGACGGAGTTGGATAATTTAGATAGTTGGGATGATCCGACTAGTGTTACATAGACTAAGACGGCTGCTGTATGGTCGACTATTCGGTTGATTCTGGCAACCAGGTCATGTGTTACATAAGCACGGCTTCTCTTTGTTAAATTGTTCTCCTTGGCTCGGCCAGGCCAGTAGTCATAAAAGAACCCATCAGCATGTGTAAAGAATAAAAGCACATAGGAAGTATATACTGTAGCATTTTCTTGTATGTATTTTCAACTAAACCCAGTATTCATTGTCAAAATCTTTGGATACTTTGACGTAATGTCAAAAATACAGGCTTAAACTAAACGTCATATCAGGATCGTACCTCCTTTAAAATAGAATATACAGGTATGTCGGTGACTAATTTATGTATGCTATTAGACTATAAAGAACCTGGCTTTCTGTTGTTGCGAACATAAAAAAGTAACGTTTTAGCAAAGATAAATATCTGCACACATGATTTCTTTCTTTCCATAGACATGACAAACAGCACATGCAAACAGTGTTGTACTTAAGCCGCTGATGCCGTGAGGCTGAGACTACCATAATCCGAAATTGAAAGCTCGAATAACGACAAATACTGATCCATTCACTTAATACAATTGTTTAAGTTTCTTTATTTCAAAAAAGCCATCCGACTTATCAGTTAAATATCAGACTACTTCATCACGTAGTACCTTTACAATAAAAATTATATATACAAATTTGAATTACTTTAGTGGAGAGATAGCTAACAAAGTATATAAGAAATTTATATATCACTTATTGATTTCTCAGCGTTTTTCGTAGCACAATATACATATTTTCCTAGATTTTACTTTTCTTTTACATTATTAAAAATATTTAGTACTCAAACATTAGGACTTCTGTGATAGAATCGCTTGATATGTTAACATCTCAGGTCTTGATAAAATAAACGTGTTTTAGAATGAAGTTTAATTCATCTTCTATATCACCAGAAGCACATCAAGTACACAATCTGTTGTTCCGTCCTACTTGTTCAATATTTAAGTTATGAGACGGACCTAAAACAAGCAATAAGACGTTTGTAAGTTTGTTCGATAGATTTACATATGTTCAATTGAAAACAAAAATAATCATTGAGGTGCTGGTAGAAACAATCTTTAGATGACCTTGATACATTTGCTAACATATCCTTGTGGATGATCCGAATAACTGGCAAAGAAGTGGTGAGTTTAATGCATTTCCCTGTCAAAACAAACATCGCTTTGTCTTCCTGTGTATCAATAGTAAAAACCGAGCTAAATGTGTGCACCCTTGAATCTGCAAACCTTAACTAACCTTGGCTTACACGTTCGATCTACACCGCTGCACGCTGTTTAAAACATATTGTTAGAATCACCCAGGTAATAGCTCATTAAGAAACAAGTGGTGTCCATAAAGGCGAATAAAGCGGTCACGGGGAAATGTTTAAGACCTTTACTTAGTTTCGAGATCCCCTTAAAGACATATCGATATTTAGCTATATGTGGTATACAAAACAATATTCTCCCTTTTATATATTCAATCTCTTTACAGTATTAACAGGTTCAACCGCCTGAACACATTGAGAACAAGAAATACATCTCATTTTTGCAAACACATAATGGTTGATATGGAACTAAAATTATAGGATTAATCGTTATTAAATGTTAAATATACACGTACGTGTTCTGGTGTTCAACACTTAACATTGTTGAATATTTTATTGTAACGGATAGCTATATCATGATATTAGCGTATAGATATATTATGTAAATGAAATACAAAACTCTTGGAACTTGCATTGTAGAAGCAAATGAACGGTGATGTTTTCTTTTAAATTGAATCTAAAAAAAATGAACAATAATATTTACAACTGTATCTATTGATGCATTTCATGTTGTTATCTTCAATAATAGAGGAATACAAGAGAATAATAATAGTTAGGGAGAGCATTATACAATAACCACGTACACAACATACCGTAATTACCTGATTCTTTGCTAGTATCTTTAATACTGAATGCACAAGTATTGGAGTATGATAGGAACTGATCTCCTTGTTCTCGTTTCAAAAGCCTCACAGGCGATGAAAAGTTTCAAAATGATTCAGTTATTGTGTTTCTTTACACTGTATTGATACTTTGCTATTAACATAATGGAAAATATATAACTGTAGCAAAATGTTTACATAATTAGTGTGTTCGAGTTTCTCAACAAATTTGTGTTTTATTTTTGTGTTTTTACAGTATTAACTGATGTGTTGTACATCAGTGTGATAACATATACATCTTCTAATTCTGATTACTTAGCATGTTAAGTTATTTAAGGATTAATTTTAATATATTTTTCATGTTATGGAGTGTATTCTAAATAAACCGCGAAGCTGTTAATGATGAGAGTACACTCCGGTCTGATGTGTTATAGCTCCATAACATAAAAAAGTATATTCAAGTCAACCCTTATAATTTAATCTACTATACACAATCCATGCGGAACTCCACTTTTATTGATGGACTATTTTCTCTTAGAAATTATTACGCCGCTGTATCAGCCGATCAAAAGCGACGTTACAAACGGTGACGTCATTTTTTACGTTATGGGCTGATAACATAATTTATATTTTTTTAAGCCAATGGAAATGCTTGTTACAAGCAAGATTAAGTTATTTCATTATAAAGAAATATTTGGGCTTTGATGTTGGAATTACGCAGTTATGATAAAGTAGTAGTGGGAAAGAAGTTGTTATTCTCTTGCTCCATCCCAACTGTGGGAAACGTTAACTTGAATTGTACAAGAAATTAACACGACTATTGAAAGAGTAGTAATGATTGTATTTTTACTCTTATAATATAAATTTATATATATATGTAACTAGCAGCAGAGACTGGCCTTCATTTTGACTCTTTGCATATAGGTAGAAGGAGCTGGGTTACTCATTAACCAATGAGAAATCGTAAATCGCATTTGTGACTTCGACAGTAAATTTTTCAAAAACGCAGTCATGGTTTAATATATGTATGCGAAGTGAAACATATATTTATAGCTTTGTTGTTTCCATTCGTTGTTCAATTGCGGCATTGTAATATTCACATTTAGTTTTCATTGAAGTAATTTGGAGACTTGTACTTTGCTGTGTTCAAATCTGTTGAAGCCTCGTCATTAAGGCTCCTTATCTTATCACCCCCAAGTGACCTACTCGTGACATGGCTGATGGTACAAAATTAGTCAACGCAATTAATTTATGTTGGTGTTGGAAGACTGGAAAAATAGTTTGTTTGATTGTTTGTGCTTAACGCTCATCGACAACTGTGGTCATTAAGCGCAAACATGTGAGTAGCGTAGATAAAATCAGATAAAAATGAATACTTATAAAAGCATTCGCATGATATGTGTAAATAATTAAGATGTAAAAGGAGTTAAAATAATCAAAGTTAAAGTGAAAATGAATAGATTATATTGATACTAGCTTGTCTTGTTCTATATATAACATATATCGGACGTAGCTAGCCCGCTGTCTCACTCTGTAGTATTGTACAAGGCCCAGCTTGGCCAATCACAGTTCCCGCAACGTACTGGAGTCAGCGAAATTAATAAATTAGTAAAGTGGTGAGTGGAGGAGTTGACTGGAAGGGTAACAATAAATCCCATCCATTGTACAGTTACTACTGTATAACATACACTTTTCACTGTGTGGTAATCGTGGTTGCTATTAAACCACAAAAATCAATACAACGAATTTGAATAATTTACGTGTCTACTGTTTGTTAATATAGAATATCTACGAAAATTTGTACCACAACACGATCTTCATGGCTTTAAACCACGACGGAAAGTACACACGAACATTTCGTATTATATAGTACCTATTTCTGTTTTCATTAAAGAGTAATATCGTTTAATTAGTAAAATACTAAATATTATTTGTTTGTGTAATGTCTTTGTGTATTTGACATGAAGCTTGTCCGATACAAACTTAACATTGTCGGCATATCCATAATGTATACTATTTCTGACCACGTTCTATAATGAAGACGTTTATTCAATACACCTCTGTATACTACTGGTGTTGACATAATACACACTCCGCCTGATGTCCCTGTATCTACACTTAGCGCTCACAGCTTGCATGACATTTATCATCAGACTAGGGTGTAGACTCCTGAAATAGGTAATTCACAATTTGTAAATAACGCTTACACTCAATGCAAACTATCGTGCAGGATAACTACGGGGTCAATGGAGGGTTTACAAATAAAAACGACGACGGCTGACGACTATCAGGATGTCGTTTCTTAACGTGAAAATATTTATGATGGACTTTGGATTACATTCCAAGTCGGTATCACCAGTATTTAGACATTTTCACCGGATTTGGAGGATACATTGGCAAGGAAATGGTACGTATGTATTATGTTGATACATTCGGAGAACAAAATCAAGATTCACATATATTCTGTGCACGAATGTATTTTTCTCTTTCTAAGCATATTTCCTCTTCTCTTTAGTCTTAAAATTATGACTCAAAGGCGAAGTAGTTGAGACTAATGCGGTGTAGATAATAGAGAAAGATGATACAGAAAGACAAACATGTACGGATTTATTGCACGGTACAACCTTTCCAGCTATTGGGATCTTCAGTGAAACTTAAGGTTAACAGAATGAATGTCATTATTTGAATAAATGCAATAATTATGAAGAAATACAACAAACGGTAAAAGTGCCTTAACAACCATGAAAAACAATTGTAACATTGAACTAATTATATTAATCATATGGAATGCATCAATATGTATAGAACTAACGCTAGTCTCACTTTCGTTTTAAATTATTAGCTGTGTTGGCAAGACTTGTAATGATCTTTAAAATCACCATGAAAGGTACAGTTAGTTCTGCATTCGTTATTTTTCATTCAATCATGAGTTATAACTAACTTTATCTTTTGTTCTTTATGCGGTAATAGGAGTACGTGTAATCTAGTTTGACAACAATATCTAAAATTCAGTTTCACGAATAAAGAAACTATGTTTTTCTTAATGTTGTTCTAAACGGTTACATTTATAAGCAAAAGCAAAATAGGCTCCAGAAAGTAGAATAATATGAAAATAGTAATAATAATAATTATAATATGCAACATTATATATAGCGCCCTATGTAGCTAGAATAAGCCATTCTAAAGCGCCTTACAGTATAAATAGATATACAATTTATACAATCAATGCAATTAGCATATACATTAATTTATAAGATTTTGAGGAATTTGTAGAAGTTGCATTATCAGGCGCCAATTACTAGTCCTATGCCACCTGGCTAATATATCGTTATGTGTGTATTCCGGCGTGTTTGTTGGATATGCATTGTGTTACTTGGAATTCTTGGAGAAATGATATTCCTACGTTGAATAATACCTGGTCATACTTATATGAATGCTAACGAACGATATGTTGGTCTGAGAGTCGGTTCAAATTGGCAAAAGTCTAGAACGTTTGATAAACATTGAAACAGGAACACTATGCAAACACAATGTTCGTGAGTTTTGAATATTATATGAAACTGACAGTGTGCTTTAATTGTACCACGTCTTAGCGAGTACATACATCATCATAAGTCAGGGCTTTAATACGCAATGCCTGTGCCTAATCCAATTGTATCTTCGATGCAATAAAATTGCTTTGAAATGAAAAATCATAAGTCCAATGCAGATATAACAAGAGTGTTATTAGTTGTGGGTTCTTATTTAAGCAAAGTGCCGAGGCCACTCAGGGATGCTGTGTATGAAGGATTCAAATAATGGAATAAAGGAGGTGGTATATCAGTACATCATGGCAGTAACTACTATAGAACACGATGTTGAATAAGGGTCATAATAGCCTATCCCTTAATCATAATGTTCAATAAATATATAAATATATATAACAAGCAGAGTATTGCTAAAACAGCATAGGTCCCTTACTGGCTACCATTAGCAGTATAAAAACAAGTAACGATGACATTGACCCAACAGCCCTGAAATTGAAATTTGTCTGATATGATGGTCCTTAATTAGTCTTTCAGACAATGATCTTTTTCCGGTGCGTATACTCACGGACGTATGCAAGTCCCTTGTGTTACTCCACTTCTCACTCAATATTGTAACGAAGGTTAAAGGCCTATATAGTTATTCAGTTTCTGGTTAATGTGAATAATATGTATATACGGTTTTAATTTTTGATGTTCAATATGCTATATTTACGAAGCACTTGTATTATACTAATCGGACCATTATCTAGAGACTGTATTAGGAAGCGTTCTACAAACTCGTTAGACACAGCTGCTGTCGCATTGGGAAGCTATCTATAAACTCGTTAGGCACAGCTGCTGACAGTTAGTTTAGTATAAGTCAACATTCTCTTTCACATGCAGACTTTCCATTGAGACAAAAAAAAAACAAGCCTACTTTTTCAAGGAAAGTTATCAAACAGTCGTTCAACAAGTCGCGAGAATGAAACTACACAATGATGGACAAAGGGGGAGAAAACTCTTACACGCACACTTTAGAGTATTGGAATACGAGGCGTAGTAATTTGAACCAAATATAGTTCGGAACTTTCCCTGATTAAAAACGTCACTATTAAAGATCTTTACATATTTTTTTGACTTTAATGTCTTATACAGATATATTTTACCATATTATAGCATTGCTCATATCATGAAATATTGAACACATTATCTAAAGATCTTTTGCGGAAGGAGATAAAGTATTGCTGTTGATTTTTGTGAAGAAATTATTCGGTCCAAAAAGCGTAATAATATGAGATTCATATAGTTCATGATGCTCACTCAAAAAAACTTGCCTTTTCGTAACATTGAACATTTTTACTTTTATTTATTGATCGTTTTCATATGTATTTCATCATTTTATAGCATTAATCATACTATGAAATAATCAACACAGTATATAAAGATCTTCCGCGGAAGAAGAAAGTCTGTTGTTTGGTTTTGATTTGCCAAGGCTTGGCTGGGACCGCAATGAATGCTGTACACAGCATTCCGAATTAGGTGTCAAGTTTGTTCAACGTTCCAGGTTTGACTAAAAATGAAAGAGGAACGCCATGTGACCCATGGACTGTGTTAATTTGCTCTACAGTACTATTGACACTATAACTATTTTGAAAATTAACACGCTGTTAGCATTACGCTTACACATTCTTGTGTTAATGAAAAGTAAAGGTATTTCTCATATGAGATATCCGACGTCTCACTAATTAAAGTTTAATTAGATTGATCTACATTTTCATTGTGGTCGGTAGGGAAAATAATAAGTAGCCAATGGTTTCATTCCACGGTGATAATAACAATTAAGGATTAAGAATCAGGAATTGAATTGTTGGCCTCAGGAATTCCAGACAAAACCAGCACAATTCAACCTCAAATGATCAACACTGCCTCCAAGGACAAATGTGAAGCTGGTACACCAATATTCATTGACATCTTTGGCGACATATTGGACGTGAAGAATATCTCTGATCATATCTTTTAACACATTTCACGGTGCTTGGTCAGTTGTAAGGAAGACGATCTGATGCTGTATGTTACCTTTCCGATTCACTGACACTCTTTATAGTACGCTGTCTGAATATACATGGGCAATGTTCTATACAAAGGTGGTGTATGACATAGAGCAGTCTACCTACATCGATACTGCTTGAATAGTTTTGAAGTCTATTAACATTACTATAGCATGAATAGGCATGAACCACTACGATCAGCGTTACAGCAAGAAGTCAAATGCCAAATGAGTGTTCTGGCTGTCTGCACTTTAATATCTGGTTTCCTCAAATATTAGCAATGACTTCGTTGTCGGATAATTTTGTGGAACTTTACTTCGTACCTTAATAACTTTTAGCGGTCATAGTCTAATAAATTATGATATGACAGTCAGGAATAAAATTCACTTTTGCAATCTTTAAAAATAAAAGTTAGGTTTAACGATTTTCCAGTTATATTTATAAAAAAAAATATTTGAAAAGAAATGATAAAAATGAAATTTAAGTAATGTAATGAATGATTCGTATCAATCGTTAAATGCGTGAGCAAATACTTGATAATTTAGAAGGAAATACTATTTCTATCAATTGTGCAAACATTCATATATTTCTGATAGCATATTTTGACGTATTGTATGAACGTGTTCTGCTTCCGATCGAAATGATAAATTGCATCACTTCACAATAAGGTTTGTTGAAAGAAATAGACAGTAGAAAATTCAAGTTCAAAACCTATAATAACAAACTATATCATTTTTGTCAGTTTTTCACCATAGAAATATAAGAAAAAATATCCATTTAACATCTTTATATATTTATAGCGAGCGCAGCGAGCGCTTTTTGCATCGTACGCGTGGTATATTTATAGTTCAAGCAAAAAGCTATATGTAGTAACACAAAACGAACCTACAATACTATGCGATCTTTTTTCTTTACATCATGCAGAACAGAAAACTTCAGCGGGAAGCCTGCACGATCAGTGTAAGCGTTTGGAGTGAATTTTACCAGTTTTGACCTCATCACAGACAAGTTTCATGTTTGACTGAAAGGTCTACCAATATTAATATGCGTTTTTCACTCTTTCAACAAGAAAACAACCGTCGGCTTCACGAAAGATAGGCCTGTGCAAGTCTAGTCAGTCGAAGATTTTTTTTGTTTATCAACGATAATGCTGATGAGCCGCCTGATATACATGTATGTACGCGCATGTGTGGGTTAAAGGTAAGTATGCGTAGCCTACTTTGTCAGTTCGTGTCTGTGTAACAACATGACTCCCCCCTTCCCCTCCCTACCCTGGTCCGATTTGCTTTAAGTAAGTCAGTGTCTGAAATACACATGCTATACTGATATGGGTCACAAAACACATAATGATGTGACCCATATCAGCATAGCATATAGTGTATTTCAGAGGTTTAATATGGGAAGTCGAGGGGGATTCGAGATTCATTTATATATAATAAGGTGGCATTTGCTGGTATGTTGTAATGTGTTAAAGACAATGCATTGCCATGCTTTTTAAATGAACAAAATGTATATAGACGTGTTGAAAAAAAGTTTCGTTTTACAAGTTATTAAATCAGTTTTGTCTCTTCTATTTAATTAAAAACAACGAAACTCAAAAAATGACAAACATCAAGTATTCAATTAAATCTCCTTAATGCATATTATATATATATATATATGTGCGTATATGAGGGTGTGTATGTATGTGTATTATGGACTGTGGTCTGAGTGTACAAACATATATATGATTTGCTGATATAAGAAAGTACTTTATAAGTTTTCAAATGTCATCAAATAATGTTTCTTTTTCTTTCTTATAATTATAACTTGGTTGAATGTTCTAACCTATATGTTTGTAAGTGTATATGAGTGTGTCTTGTTGAGCAATGCATTAAAGTTATGCTTTCTGTCCATTTATAGCGGTTAGGAAAAGACTTATATAGGGTAAGCCTCTTGTGTCATCCAATTTTTAATTTGTTTTTGTCCAATAGAATTTGTTGAAATAAATAAGTCCCCTTTACATGTACAATGTCTTTTACCAATTAACGTTATTAATTCTAATATTTGATCTACCCTTTAATTGTATTTGTCTTTAATAAAGGCGTTTATTGCAAATGATATATGGTTATTAATGATAAATGCATACTTGCCAACCCTTTGATTGTTTTATGGGGGAGAAGCCGTGTGCTTAAAATAAAATATTACAAAATATGAATAATTATAGAAGATGTGTATGTGCCCCCTAGGTAAAATAAACCCACTTTAGAGTGTCAAATTCCCAATCGCCTTTTGGTAGTTGTTCTTTCGGATGAAATCATAGATAGCAATCTAATTCCGTGGTCTAATCTATGAGTCGAAAGTTGTTAAGTCTCGTAACTCACGAGATCTGGAAAAATAATCTACATTAGACTAGGAATGTACCTAGTCACCAACAGTAACAGACGCACTACCTATGGACAACTGAGATACCTGATCACAAAAAATATAGTTCACTGAGATACCTTTACACAAAAACTTACTGTAGAACACTGAGATCCCTAGTTACACACTCTCACTATAGACCACTGAGATACCTGGTTACGAAAACTTGTCATATATCATTGAGATACCTGGTCACAAACACCTACATTAAGACTATTGATGCAACACTTCCCCTGAGATCAAGTCCAGTCAAGATAAAGTGTTTTTTTTTAAATATCACGTTTGTGAGGTGTTTACATAATTGAGTTGTTAGTTTGTAAACAACTTCATGACGAG
Source organism: Mizuhopecten yessoensis (assembly GCF_002113885.1). NCBI lineage: Eukaryota > Metazoa > Mollusca > Bivalvia > Pectinida > Pectinidae > Mizuhopecten > Mizuhopecten yessoensis. Next base: position 81,468 of record NW_018408837.1, read on the forward strand.
CACTGCTTTAAAACGTTATTTGCATTCATAGCCTTACGCATCGAGATGTATACAGGTGTCAAAGTTAAGTGTATAATTTACAAAATTATAAAAAAATGTAGTACGGCTGGTTTTGACTGTATTGTAGTGGAGGTAATTTAAAAGCCTTGCAGCTGTGAACACGTCAGGCTTGTTTTCAGAAGCTGAAACCATTAATCTTGTCGTGAGCAAATCTAACTAATTTCATAACTGACGCACCCGTAAAAGCTTTTAACGTTTTGATGTATTGGTTTTTTTGTGCATCCAATACAGTATGTTATAGTCATGAATATGAATAACATATCTTCTGATGTCGATTACATTTTAGATTAAATTTTAGAGATACAGTTTGAAGATGCTTCACGGTCTGTAGATTTCTTTCATTTACACACGTGTATCACGCCACCAGTCTTAAAAATTCAATTTATCATAACTCTGTCAATTTTCAAATATCTAGTTTGGTACATAGGTGTATCATAGTCATATGAATAACACACAGGGTCTCGGTTTCAGGGTACTAGTACTTTCGGTTATTAATAAACCTATACATACCAGTAAATAACACGTTTTATCCGGTGTTTACACATTCTTAAACCTATACCCTCAATTTTTATAAGGTTTAACATTTTGATAAATAAATACGGGTATATGAGATATCGAAAACTGAAACATATTTTATCAAGGTTCTTATAATTATGGGAATTTAAGGGGTTTCCCCTGTCAACTGCAAGTAAATGTAGAGATTCAACCGGGGGGAATTAACTGTAATAACTTCTCATGAATAACCTGAATGTACCAGTATATGTGTGCAATCTTATTTTTGACAATTATATTGCAGAATCATAATGAATATTAATGGAAAATTAGGGATCTTTTTATTTTACTGGTATATACCTTGGGAAAAAAAATCATAATTATTTTTTACACATTGCAAATTGTAGTTCTGAGCCTGGCATAAACTTAGTTAATACCGGTATATTGATTTAAAATGTGATAAGAAAAGCAGAAGGAGAATGTAAATATAAATGCAAAGGTTAAAACATTTTAAAAATGGAAATAAATCTTGAAAGAAAAGGTAAGTTGTGCTATATATATTCTATAGTGTAGTGGTCATCACACTCGCCACTCTTTGGTAGGAGACCCAGGTACAAATCCTGGTGGAAATAATAGTACAACTTGAAATTATATAAATACTGCAAACATATATAAACATAAACTATTATTTCTATACAACTCATTTCCCATTACTTGGTACATTTCATATGAATATATATATACTTGTTAATTTGTTCTTTACTGCATACAACAACATGACATTCGAACATCTTGATAGGCAGTGAGTATAACATTTATGATTTGTAAACTTTAGCTAGAAAATGGATATTTTTTAGTTTTCAAAGTCTTGGTGTTGACCTTTTGTTAATGCCTTTTGTCCATCATAGAAAATCATCAACTGATTCAATTTAAAGACTTAGCAACTTCATTCTTTCACGGATTTTGGTCAAACTTTATACAAAGGTCAAATATGGGTATACCTCTGACATTCCTGTGTTTCAGGGTTCCAATATCAAGGCCAATGTCACTGTTGCTATATATAGAAATCATCAACTGATTCAATTTAAACACTTCGCAACTTTATTCTTTATGTTATGGAGATGGTAATTACATACCGAAAAAACATATGAATATTAAAATCAACTTATCAACTTTAAGTGTAGTATCTTGTGTGTGTGCAAGTTTCAGGGTATCAAGATCAAAGTGGTTGTAACGTTTTATAGAACACTGAAACTAATTGTACATGGCGGGGGGGGGGGGGGTGGGGGGGGGGGGGGGGGGGGGGGGGGGGGGGGGGGCATTTATGTCGTACAGACGTTTTCCAGTTTAAAGGAAAGTTCCATGGTAAAGAGCAAGCCAAATTTATGAATTACATTTGGATCTAATCTGCAAGGGATTTGAGCCCAACAGAGGTAAAATTGACTAAATTTTCAACGGTCTTCTTACTCAGGCACAAAGATGCTAGAATCAAATACTCTTCATAGATGGAAAGGCCATGTAGGCCTGTTCCAAATTAATGAATATTTTGCTGCCTCTGGATCATTCATTCCTCCTTGAGAAAGGGTCAAAGTTTAGGCTAAAACAAAACAAAAGTTTTTTATGCAACAATCCGGAAAAAAAGGGTTGGTCAGTACGCAGGCAATGCTTTTTGTTTTTTTGAGGGTAATAACAAATGTAAGAATTTAAATGAATTTCTATACATTTCAATGGTTATTATTCTGTCAAGAATGTGGTCAGGATCCCATGACCATAACAGGAAAAAAGTGTATGTGATCTTTGCCGGACTATTAAAATGATCTTCGTGGATACAAATTAGGGGATAAAATGTTCCCTAAGGTCCACAGGAAAATTTAAGGTAGGTCATGATCAGGTTATCCAAAGCATATGTTATCTTGTTTTTGGCCTTACTGTAGTTTATATTGGGAATAACACTTTTTGGTATATTTGTTTACTGTCAGTTGGAACAAAGTTGGTTCAAATGACTATCATGTGACTGAATTTTTATGGTATGAAAATTAAGAACCTGGCCCATCCCTAGTGTCTATAGGGAGGGCCAAAGAGGGAAAATTGCCTGAGATTTCAACAATCTTCTTCTTCAGATCCAGATATGCTAGAATCAAACACTCTTCATGGATGGAAAGGTCCTAAGTCGCTATATCTTAAATTGTTATTTCATTACCCCCGTGTCATTCATTCCTCCACTACATTCTTTTTTTTTCGGCAAATTGTCAGCGATATATACCGTATGTCAGACAATTATCTACCCACAATAAAGGATATCAATAATATATGTTGGTTACTCATCATATGAATTTCTCTCAAGGAATTCAAGAAGCCTTTTTTCGATTACATGAACTTTTTTTGTGTTTGTTTGATTTTTACATCACTGCAACAAATAACATAATTGCATTACAACTTAGGTCTATGTATCACTTGTATAACTTGGTGAGATCACTGTTGTATATGTATCACTTCTGTGTTGTAATTGCAATGATCTTGTTTATATCTATTGCAGCATCTGGATTCTGAAGATACTGGTTCAGTGGTATGCTTTAGGTTCAAAATATGTTCACGATATAATGCTTTCTTACATTAAAATGTAAATGATTGAGTTTTTTATCATTTGGTTATTCAAACGGAATGGATATTGTAGCCATTGCTTCTCCAATATTGGAATATTGAGAAATTGAATGCTAGTTTAGAGTTACAAAATGGTTACTATAATTACCAAATACTAACTGAGAATCATCTTTGATCTAATTTTATTGCCTTTGCATGTCACCTACAGACCAGGAAAAGCTTGTAAATGAGGGATGCTGTAACATCATCAGTTCTTTGTTGTTTGTCTGTCTGTTCTTAGGAATGACCATGCTCTTTGCAGGTCATAAAAAGATTCATACACATACTAACTGTGATTGCACCCTAGCATAGTGACCTTATAACAAAGAAATGGTTGAAATAACTGTCCTATAACGAAAAACACCTACTGGCAATCCGGAGGCACGGTAGTCTAGTATAAGGACACTTGGCTCGTGACCGAGGGGTTGCGGGTTCGAGTCACGGCACGGCACTGTGTTGTATCTTTGAGCAAGATACTTTTCTCCGCTTGTTCCAGTCTACTCAGATATAATTGAGTACGCGGTTTGGTAGTGCTAGAATTGTAGAATGCTAGCTGTGAGTGCCGGAATGGCAGCACCGGATGTATGCTCCCCTGGGAGTTGAGAACGATATTGGCAGGTTGCAAAGGTTCTATAACCACGGATAATAATTTATGAATCGCTTTGAGATGACCTAGGGGCTAGGATGAGTGCATTCCTGGGTGGGGACAGACCTGGCTGGGGTAAACTTTGGTATTTGTCTATAATAATAATAATTTAAGGTTCTTATATACCGCTGTATTACAACCTAGTTCGTACTTCAGGGGTCATACCGGGCTAAGATATACAACATGGTAATAAGTGAACTATAGTTTACAGGTTGATTTTGAATAAAAAAAAATACATATTGAACATTGACATTTTTTACTAGATCGGAGCATCGAGCTAGGAAATTTAGGCAAACATCTATGAACTGAAAAATTGGGGNGGGGGGGGCTAGGTTTGCACCCCCTCTGTCCGTCCATCAGAAAAGTTTGTTTGTCTGGGACATATGTTCTAAACTATTTCACATTGGGTAACCAGATTTCGTGAACAATGACAGTTTTGGATGGCGGCGTGCACAGTGCAAGAAAAAAGTCACTCCAGTTGTATGACCTATGCTTTGACCTTTGACATTTACATTTGAAAATGTTCGTCCTGGGGCATATCATCTATACTATTTCACATGCAGTAACGAGATTTGGTGTGCAAGGTTTAGGTTACTGTGACGTATGACTTGACCTTTTACCTTTACTTTTGGAAATGTTTGTCCGGGGCATATCTTGTATACTTTTTACCTGGAGTAACTAGATTTGGTGTACAAGGACATCTTGTGATGGCAGAGTGTACAGAATTAGGTCATTGTGATCAATGACTTGACCTTTACCCTTTGCATTTGAAAATGTTTGTCCGGGCCATATCTTCTATAACATTTCACCCTGAGTTACCTGATTTGATGAATAAGGACATCTTGGGATGGAGGTGTGAAGTAGATCACTAAAACCTCACTGTGACCTATACTTCCTGACATAAGTGTACTATTTTTTAAGATAGCAATTCTTACCGGTGAGGGACTATGGATTGCATTGCAATACTTTGCCTTTTTAATTATTATTTTCTTTGCACAGTAGATCCTATTTCTGTCATTTTGTCTTGACAAATTTTTGATGCTAAAAGGGATCAGGCGATATATTGACAAAGGTGTTGAAGTAATAGTAAATTAGTAACAACAAAAAGGCCTACATGTAATATCTAGCAGGCTTTCTTAATTAAGATACTAATTTTTATAACAACCATTTATTTATTTTTCATGTCAGAATATTCGACGCACCTTTGACCTAAGGAGTGATTCTGTTCGTTTTGTATCCTTAAAGCCCGAGATCTATACTATCATCACAAAGGTTACCGAACTATGTGCGCTCGCTTATAGGCAGTGCCTATTTCATATTACGAAATGCTTTATCTTTATGTGTGAAGATATAACTTTTTACATTGTCTTATAAGAATGGTATTTTCTTTTCACTTTTGCAACACACGGTATGATATTTACATAACTAAACTATGCATAGCATTTTAATTAGAAATCGAATTACCCTCTGTTATCTTAGATACTGATTAAATTACGTATTAAATAGCATGTTCATTACCTTACCTTTAAAAATAGAAGTGAAATTATGCAATCAGAACATTTCATTAAAGATTTTAAAATGTTGTCACAATATGTTACAAGATTCCACGCTTTGCATTCACGATAAGTTTGCATACATTATAACTGAATGCAATACACATATCTGTATGCGACAAACTATGGTGAAACAAACCTTGCATTACTCGATGTTAAATGTAGCTTTCGTAAATTTGATTGGCTAACGACATTACATTACATGATGTATAAGGGTATTTCTTAACGAAAACACTTTAGTTATCATATCAAAAGGCTAAATAGAGGGTTTACACTTCAGAAAGACGACTATATAGATGTCATTTCTTTACAAGAAAATCTTTATAATGGACTGGATTACATTCCAAGTCGGTATCATCGGTATTAAGACATTTTCACGGATTTGGAGGATACAAAGGCAAGGAAATGGTTGTGATTCTGTCATGTTAATACACACTATTATATTGCGTTAGGTTGAATGTGCGAAGCCCCTATTCATATCTATAGTTATATATTTACTTACAATTATATAAGTATATCAATTGAAATAAGTATATAATAAGACAGATACTAAATAATTTTCGTCTGAGGCGATGATAATTTATTTGATAAAAATGATAATAACAATAAAAATATAATGTCATTTTCCCTTATTTAAAGTTTTTACACATCTACTGTCAAAAATTAAATTGGTCATTCATGTCGCTGAAATATTTTGCTTTCATTGTGCTGTTTCCATTCTTTAAATGAGTATTTGGCGAATCGTTTAACACTCTGGCCTTCCCTATCGACAGCATGCCAGTCCACACAAGTCCTAACAGCCCAAGAGGTATACAAAAACGTCTCCGATGAGTTTTGTCTTAAAGCATGCTAGTGTAGTTGCGTTCTAAAAACAAATTCCGTTGGAAGAACTTGTAATTACTTTGTGGACCTATGAATTCGTGGATGAGGATAACCTACGAAATCAACGAAGTGGAACACCAAGTAAATTAGTGATTTCGAAGCATGACAGTAGATAACGTTTAAAAGTTAATCAGGTTTAGATATTTTAAAATATTTCCAATGCAATATGTGCTGCGTGTATGCATTTTCCAGATGTCACTCTTAAATAATTAAAATTAAATGGCTTTTTTCGGTCTACCATATCTGTGTTGTCTATGCTTTAAAGTTAGGAAGTTTTTCCAGGTGAATAGCCTGCAACACGTGCAGATGTTTTTCGGGTTTTTTTCCCCCCAGAACAATCGACGAGGACGAAGTAAATATTTCTTCGCGTGCTATATTGGAGAGATTATGTATGCAATATTCTTCTATCTTTTTCGCAATCCCTTGGCCTTTATTCTCCTACTTTACTCTTACCTTCAGCTCATTAACGTTATTATCTATATATTTTTTAGTACAAAACTGGATAAAATTCCTGAATTTTTTCATCATCTAATAATGATCGAAATGTTACCGGAGCGAATTTCATTGAAGTGAAAAATATGTCGAAATTGAAAAAAAAAAACTCTATACAAATCTCCAACGAAGAAAATTTTATGTCAAACTTGTAATTTCTTCGTGGACGTAGGAATTCAAAGAAATTGTATCACCAAGAAAATTAGTGAGTTCACAGTATGACAGTATTCTAAATATTTTAAAAGATTTCCAATGCATTGTGTACTTTATGTATGTATTTTCCAGATGTCACTCTTAAATAATCATTACACTAATAATATCATGTAAAATCATATTGCAATGTATTCATGAACGCTAAGTTAAATTTGTCATTTATATTGATTACTACATAAGGACCAGCATAATCGAAAGCTGCTGTTGACAAATATATTCATAGTTTGAAATTTCATATCGCTTGCAAATATTCTCTCATCAAAATAAATAAATGATTTGGTATATTACGCATCTTAACAGGTGATAACACCAGATCGATTCACTAAAATAAATATTTTAACGTCATTGATTTTAACAAGGGTAGTGTTAACAAAACCATTATTTGAACGCTAAATCGGTAAAACGATTCCAAAATATGGATAAAAATAAATTGACTTGGATACCCTTGCAAAAGTAAAAGTAAAATAAGGCTCGTTGTTCCAAAGGCTAAGCATCTACTGCTTCATATACGACGCCCGCCATGTACATTGTGAATCTTAGTCAAATTCAATTGATTTCACGTCCTTTAACCAAGAACTCTGGTAGTGACAAGAAACCACAAGGCACATTAATGAACATAATCAAAAGATCAACTTTCATATTAAACAGCAACATAGCAAATGTCCCTGTGAAATATTAATGAGACTATAAACCTTGTCCATAGTCTTCATCAGGCTGCATTCTTGAAAACCCTATGTCGACATTTATCATGGAAATCATAACATTAAGAGCAAACTCTTTAAAACCGAAACAACTGCGACATGTTTACACCATAGATATGAGGAGAAGGGTTGTTATCATAAAGAAATCGACATCGATCGGCATATATGATAGAAGCAACATTATAGGGCGGTCCATATCCTTATAATAAGTGTGTATTTGGAAGGAATGTAATACAAAAGCGGAAATAGCTAGGATTTTGTCTTCCGACAAAATTTGAAAATATATAGATAGATTGATTATTGAGCAAGCCTAGTTCTTTTTACGAACAGGTTATTTAATTTTATTTATAAACAAAGATTGTTATTAGAAGCTCTGTCTGCAAACAAGGGCATTTCTGTTTATGAAGTACGGTAGTATGTTAGCTTCGACTTACTTTTGATGAAGGATATTACTGATGTAAGTGGCATCTTTCTACCTGTTGGCGAATTTGAAGTTAACAAAATCCCACGTGGATAAGGTATTTTATCCTACATCATCAATATAATTTCATTGATATTTAATTACATATAGCTAATCTTAACTGAAAAGGAATTACAGTTTCAACTTGTTTCCGTCGTAAAAATAATCTGAAGCACTAGCTTAGAATGGAATCCTCATAGTCCAGCCACCAAAGATGAAATAAATGACTGTTTGAAAGGAAATTAGTGAAGGTTAAAAGCACATAACTATTCTTATAATCTCTCTTTATTAAATCCCATTGTCTATTACTATATTTCGTAAAATTTATTTTGATTTACTGAATAACTTCCTGACAAAATAAAACAAAAGCATACAGTTAATAGGTAAGAAAGAATGTATAGTCCAGAAGTAATTGAAAACAAATCACGTTTATATTAAACAAAGACTGGCCATACAAGTCCAAAAGGTTTATCTTATATAGTAATCGTATCAACAGTGATAGTGAAGCGGTGCAAAATCGCCTCGTGCGATCATACAACGGGATGCAGTGGGCTAGAGGCTTGTAAGCTTTCATCAATCTTCAGAAATCCGACGATACCAAGAAAAACTCGATAAAATTAAAATGTTTTTAAAATCATTCCTCCAATACATAAAAAAACACTTGTCTACTAAAGATGATTCCTAACTTAGCGCATTCTATGTTAATGTTGATATATTAGTTCAAACCCTTTCACGCAAACGTAAGATGGACTGTACCAATCCATACAGCACCTTCTTCTCAACCAAAGCCCAAGTATATTCTGATATAATTCGATAAAGTGTATCAGTACTCTGTTGTGTCGGAAACGTAGCCTACAGCACAAGGTCTTCTCCTTTGCAACTGGTCAAGAATTTTCCCGTCTGTTTGTAGATATGATCAGATAGATTTTTCTCATTAGATATATCGCCGAAGATATCGAGGAACAAAACTCTACCAGCTACGCAATCGTCTTCGGTGGCAGCGGACTTCATTGACAATTCATGTGGGCAGATGCTATCTTTGGTGCCTGAAGCTAACATTTCGGACACCGATTTCACGATACGTTCGATATTTGATGGTATAGGTTTGTATGGCAGACAAGAAACGATGATTTTGTTTTCAGGAAACAATGAAGCAGAAGCACGAGGACACGAAAAGACATGCTGAAGGTATGCTTGATCGACGGTCTGTAGTGATGGTGAGATGTGTTTAGTCTTCACCAAAGGTTTAATGGCCGTCAATGTTGTTTTGAAAATTGATATATTCTGTAACAGATAGAAAAGA
>NW_018408837.1:94355-97232 GCF_002113885.1 Mizuhopecten yessoensis
AATTCACGATATGTAAGACCAATTATATTGTGTTGACAGTAGATGCGCCGAAACCTCTCTGAAGGAGAAATTATATTATATTTGTTGTAATTATAAATATTATTATATAATCATCGTTTCAGACAAACCTTATTAATGATCTATCGTATTATATTCATTACGATTAATAAACTAATATCATTGTAAGAAAAGATATAACTATAGATGTGCGTAGGTACAACGCACATACATTCTAGCGCGATTTAATAGTGTGAAGTAACATAACAGAAACATACCATTTCTGTGCCAATGTATCCTCCTAATCCAGTGAAAATGTCTAAATACTGATGATACCGGCTTGGAATGTAATCAAGTCCATCATACACATTTTCACGTAAGGAAACAACAACATTGTAGTCGTCAGCCGTCGTATTTCGGAAGTGTAAACCCTCCATTTGGCCTTTCCATATGATATTTAAATCAACGTTTTATCAGGATATTATTGTTCCGACACATGTATGGATCATGAAATGTCGTTAGCCAATAAAAATTGTGAAAGCTACATTTTACATAATATAATTCAAGATGTGCTACACCATAGTTTGTCGTATACAGGCATGTGTATTGTATTCACTTGTAATGTATGCAAATTAAAATCAAAGCATGAAACTCCACGTTTTCTTGTAACATGTTGTTACCACATTATTATTCTGTCGTAAAGTGTTCTGATTGTATACATTTTAAATTTATTTTAAAGATAATGTAATAACTATGTTTTTGAATACCTGTATTAGTCATCATCACAGATAACAACCCGAATAGCTCAATTAATGTAAATTGAGGGGGCTATGCATTCCTTCGTTTGCTTAATACGAAGCAAGTCCTGGAAATAAATTCCTCATTCAAAGAATTAATACTGCAAGGTTTAAGTTTACATTTGAAAAGAAATCCTTCAAATATGTAAAATTCCTTGAAAAATTATTTCCTTTCCACTGTTTACATTTCAGATATTTTATTGTCCTCCATACCACTCGTTCATCCACTTTGACCTTGTTGCATGGTATGTGTGTATACACGGTTCCTCAAACTTCAGCTCATTAATGTTATTTCTATATATCTTTTAGTACAAAATAAGATAAAATTCCTGAATTTTTTCATTTGTAATGATGATCGAAATGTTACCGGAGCGGGTTTCATTGAAGTTAAAAATATGTCGAAATTGAAAAAAACACACTATACAAATCTCAATCGAAGAATATTTTATGTCAAACTTGTAATTTCTTCGTGGACGTAGGAATTCAACGAAATTGTATCACCAAGAAAATTAGAGAGTACACAGTATGACAGTATTCTAAATATTTTAAAAGATTTCCAATGCATTGTGTACTTTATGTATGTATTTTCCAGATGTCACTCTTAAATAATCATTACACTAATAATATCATGTAAAATCATATTGCAATGTATTCATGAACGCTAATTTAAATTTGTCATTTATATTAATTACTATATAAGGACCAGCATAATAGAAAGCTGCTGTTGACAAATATATTCATAGTTTGAAATTTCATATCGCTAGCAAATATTCTCTCATCAAAAATAAATAAATGGTGTGGTATATTATGCATCTTAACAGTTGATAACACCAGATGGATTCACTCAAATAAATATTTTAACGTCATCTATTTTAACAAGGGTAGTGTTAACAAAACCATTATTTCGAACGCGAAATCGATAAAACGATTCCAAAATATGGATAAAAATAAATTGACTTGGATACCCTCGCAAAAGTAAAAGTAAAATAAGGCTAGTTGTTCCAAAGGCTAAGCATCCACTGCTTCATATACGACGCCCGCCATGTACATTGTAAATCTTAGTCAAATTAAATTGATTTCACGTCCTTTAACCAAGAACTCTGGTAGTGACAAGAAACCCCAAGGCACATTAATGAACATAATCAAAAGATCGACTTTCATATAACATAGCATCATAGAAAATGTCCCTGTGAAATATTAATGAGACTATAAACCTTGTCCACAGTCTTCATCAGGCTGCATTCTTGAAAACCCTATGTTGAAAGCTTGTCTGTCAGCAGTCGACAATTATCATGGAAATCAAGAAATTAAGAGCAAACTCTTTAAAACCGAAACAACTGCGACATGTTTACACCATCGATATGGGAAGCAGGGTTGTTACTATAAAGAAATCGAAATCGATCGGCATATATGATAGAAGCAACATTATAGGGAGGTCCATATCCTCATAATAAGTGTGTATTTGGAAAGACTGTAATACAAAAGCGGAAATGGCTAGTATTTTGTCTTTCGACAATTTGAAAATACATAGAAAGATTGATTATTGAGCAAGCCTAGTTTCTTTTGCGAACAGGTTATTTAATTTTGTTTATAAACAAAGATTGTTATTAGAAGCTCTGTCTGCATTTCTGTTTATGAAGTACGGTAGTATGTTAGCTTCGACTTACTTTTGATGAAGGATATTACTGATGTAAGTGGCATCTATCTACCTGTTGGCGAATTTGAAGTTAACAAAATCCCACGTGGATAAGGTATTTTATCCTACATCATCAATATAATTTCATTGATATTTAATTGCATATAGCTAATCTTAACTGAAAAGGAATTACAGTTTCAACTTGTTTCCGTCGCAAAAACAATCTGAAGCACTAGCTTAGAATGGAATCCTCATAGTACAGCCACCAAAGATGAAATAAATGACTATTTGAAAGGAAATTATTGAAGGTTAAAAGCACATAACTATTCTTATAATCTCTCTGTATTAAATCCTTTGGCTATTACTATATTTCGTAAAATTTATTTTGGTTTACTGAATAACTTCCTGACAAAATAAAACAAATGCATACAGTTAATAGGTAAGACA
>NW_018408837.1:98991-99543 GCF_002113885.1 Mizuhopecten yessoensis
GACCAGTTATATTTTTTGACAGTAGATAAGCAGAAACCTTTATGAAGGGGAAATTATATTGTATATGTTGTTATTATCAATATTAATAAATACATAATTATCGTTTTAGACAAACATTATTTATGATCTATGTTTCTTATATTGTATATCAATTCCGATTAATATACTAAAATCATTGTAAGAATAGATATAACAATACACTTACGTAAGGAAAACGCACACACAACTAAGTGCAATTTAATAGTGTGAATTAACATAACAGAAACATACCATTTCCTCGCCAATGTGTCCTCCAAAACCAGTGAAAATGTCTAAATACTGATGATACCGACTTGGAATGTAATCGAGTCCATCGTACACATTTTCACGTAAAGAAACGACATCATCATAGTCGTCAGCCGTCGTCTTTCGGAAGTGTAAACCCGCCATTTGTCCTGTCGATACGATATCTAAACTAATGTTTCTTTAGGAATACCCTATTGTGCCAAAACATATATGGATCTTGATGTGTTGTTAGCCAATCACAAATATGAAAGCAACACGAAATGAGTA
>NW_018408837.1:100540-101299 GCF_002113885.1 Mizuhopecten yessoensis
CTAGACCACAGTCAATATATCTACGCGTGCGTAAACTTGCGTGTTGTTAGAATGCAACTACTCTTGAATGCTACAGGACATATGTAAAAAAAAAGACCAGTTATATTTTGTGACAATAGATGCGCAGAAACCTTTATGAAGGGGAAATTATTTTGTATATGTTCTTATTATCAATATTAATAAATACATTATTATCGTTTTAGACAAACATTATTTATGATCTATGTTTCTTATATTGTTTATCAGTTACGATTAATATACTAAAATAATTGTAAAAATAGATATAACAATACATTTACGTAAGGAAAACGTACACACAATTAAGCGCAATTTAATAGTGTGCATCAACATAACAGAAACATACCATTTCCTCGCCAATGTGTCCTCCAAAACCAGTGAAAATGTCTAAATACTGATGATACCGACTTGGAATGTGACCGAGTCCATCGTACACATTTTCACGTAAAGAAACGGCATCATCATAGTCGTCAGCCGTCGTCTTTCGGAAGTGTAAACTTGGCATTTGTCCTGTCGATACGATATCTAAACTAACGTTTCGTCAGGAATACCCCATAGTGCCAAAACATGTATGGATCGTGAAGTGTTGTCAGCCAATCACATATATGAAAGCTACACGAAATGAGTATTGCATTCACTTGTAATATATGCAAAATTAATGCAAAAGCAACGCATAAAAATCAAGTTTTCTTGTAGCATGTTGTAACAAAGTGTTCCAATCGTATACATTTCAAATTTAAT
>NW_018408837.1:102497-103397 GCF_002113885.1 Mizuhopecten yessoensis
TCAGTTCAAAACAACTCAGTATTCTTCACATTACTTGACGTATGTTGTTATCGCGACTAAGTGGTTCAACATATTTGTCTGATCACAGAGATACACCTAGAGCCAGACACATGTTAGATAAACAATCTATATGTGGCAACCGATCTTGACAATCGTATATAGAAACGTGAAACGGGCGAGTCTCATGTAAAATTTTCCAGTTGTTGGTTATGAATATGTAATCTGACATTTTATCTTCAAATTGTTGAAGTTGGTCAGTAACATTTAGAAGTAGAAGTAGAAATTGTAATTGATTGTTTAACATATATATGGTGTTACTTTTATACGCGCGTAACGTAAATGTTTTATTTACAAAGATAATTGGTGATACTGTCGTTGTGCAGTATCGTTGGTACTTTCTTTCGCATCTTCTGCATAAGGGTTATTCAAAAACAGAAATGAACCTGCTTTAACCCACACACATGTATCGTTTAATTTCCTTTGATCTCCACGTACATCACTAGACATACCGTCATGTGAAGTTGACTGTTTCGAAAACGTAAGAATAAATTTCAATATAAATGCAATAGTTACAACTAGTTTACAAACAAATGCCCTAGGGGAAAGGTAAAGTGTTCCCTATTATTCAATAGGATGTTTTATGGTGGATACAATTAATAAGAAAATGAGTGTGTTCATACAAATAATTTACCCATTTCAATCCATTCGATCTGCAATTTACTCAAGATTGTTTTTATTGACGATGTACACTCGAAACCACCTTTGTGTTATTTCGAGCACACTCGCATCAATGACACATTATTTCACGGTTGGGGATTAATCATACACGTTAAGAGTATCTAGATAGAATATTATTTTTAATGCCAATCATGTTTCTGACCTTGCGTGACCACATAACTG
>NW_018408837.1:103743-106225 GCF_002113885.1 Mizuhopecten yessoensis
ATTTCGGGAAAATTTACTTATTTTACAAAACCGCGGATATTCCATAAGGCAAAAATGTCCTCTTTTGCAGTATAAAACATTGTATTTGTTGGTAACAGCATATCCAACAACGGAAAATGAAAACAAGCTCAAAATCATAATTTAGTCCTTTGGTGAAACCTATCGCAGCTAACAAAAGTATTCGGACAATATTTCCTTACTATTGACTTTTTTAAAGATGTTATTAATTTCATTATAGTGTTGTTAGGTCAGTCTGGTTGCCTCAACGAAAGTAAGTTCCATCCTTTTAATTTCAAATTATCTTTTTGAAATTAGTTAGAAAAAGTACATACGGAGGGATTAATAATACAGCCCACAATTATATATTTGATATATTTATGAATTTAGATATTTTCAAAACTTTCTATTTTGTGTATATATACAAAACACATTACATATAGAATGAAGCCTACATACACTCGTTAACCTGATCAAACTTAAGACAAATATGTATAATACTTAATCGGAATATATTGTCGGATAAAAAAAGCAATAATGTATTAAGCAAATCAAATGGTTAAAAACATGTAACAAGTATTCGGCGCGTTTAATTAAGGTAAAAGTGCACGAGAAAAGATGCGTCAAAGTATCCTGTTAAAAGCTGGGATTAGGAGAATGTCATATCGTAGTTCACAATCACTGTACGAATCATTTCAGCCTTCAGGATAAAGAGGACTTACATGAGTATCCATGCAATATTGAATTTATTTAACGAGTTCAATAATTTGATATTAGTCTATAGGCGATATAAACTCGTACGTGTCATATCAAATTATTGAACGCGTTAAACAGATTCAATATGACATGGATACTTAATTAAGATTCCATTTATCATAAAACATTCATTATTTGAAAAACAAAATCTTCAAAATCAGTTACGTGTTATTCGATGGCTCTGTACAGGTTTGTTTTGACCAATCGTAGCACCTTTATGTTGTGTTACACGTGTATATTACCATATATATAACATGTCCTTATGACATAGTAAAATGGGTCAGTTATGTGATAAAAGATGTTATTTGCGGTTATTTTCGACACATTGTACGTCCATTGTTGATCGTAAAAGATACTTATATTAACTAATATGTTTATGTGTGCTCCATACAATTATTTATACTTTTATCCTATATTTGTGCATTATCATATATATGACATGGCCGTAAGACTTAGTACAATGGGTACGTTATGCATAGGTCTGTTGATAAATCCTTTTTTGGATACCTTGCATGTCCATTGTGATCGTATATACTAATATATTTATATAAACCTATCTGTTTCTGTGTGCTCCATACATTTATTTTTATATGATATTCAATAACTTACGGTGGTGCTCGCAGTTGGCGAAACATGTGTCCATAAGGATGATTGCGATAATACAAACTGTCACCATGGAGAAAAAGGAGTGTGTTGCCATACAAGGCACTCATTTGTGCACATGCGTCCTACACAACAACCATGATAAACGTACGTATAATTCACACCATAAATCTTCATGTCTAAGAAAACGTTTCTATTTTGTCCTTTCCCTGAATATCTCTGGGGGGGTTTCGGCGAAATTAATGCGTTTCTCCTAAATCTNATCCTAAATCTAACATCTCAAGGAAAGAGTAGGTTTTATTGTCACAATTTCGTAAGGTTTGTTTCATAATATTTGGATGTAAAAATATCACACATGCATCGCTGAGCATTCTATTATTCCTGGTAATATTTTGGCGCTTTCTTGTTTGCAGAATGTGGCTCCAAAGCCGATTGTGAAGCTAACGATGTCCTTCATTGTGATGCAAACGAATGTCATTGTTTGGACAGCGTCTGTAGATGTGTGGGTGAAGGGCACCAACATCCCCCTACATCAGGAGGACACCAGCCAGCTACCGGACAACAGCAACATCAAGGACACTAAGGTAAGATAAAAATGAATATTGACATTTTTATGTACATTTTGAATGCAAAAATGTCAGAGATGTTGAATGTGGTGCAGATATAACTAAGTGCAATTATTCAAAATTGCCATTGGTCAGTTATAACCTAGACTCCGAAAAGTATGTACTTTATATATCACTTTACGATCTAAAACGACCTAGAGATAGTAGAAAAAAGATAATATAATGACAATATTCCAAAACATTTCATTTCGACAACATTGGCTAAGTGTATTATATTGTGTTCATATTTTACATAGACTGAAATAAAAAGATTCGTGTTACACAAATGTACACAAATTGCATTCAAAACTTCTTTTTTTAATCGAAGCTTACTATGCCTGGTTCTAACTATGCTATATAAACATTCATGAGTGCGGGTATTTTACGCAAAACACATTATACGTATGTTCTTTCGTTTTGTTGGTTTAAATAATTGTTTTTCTTCTTCCGATGATGTTCCACCCGAGAGTGTTGCTTATTGAGTTGTCATTTTATTCACTTATCTGTTCAAATAAATGCCT
>NW_018408837.1:106666-107756 GCF_002113885.1 Mizuhopecten yessoensis
GAGATGCAGTGCTTGGCGTGCAAGCATCGGTGTCGTATGTATGCTTTGAACTTTTGTGCAAAACGCCTAATGGCTCCTAATAACAATCGATTTACGGAAGTAGTGGGAAAAAAGTGGTCCAGTCGCGCGGACAGCCTGTAAACCGTTAAGTTTGTATACACAGTGATCTAAGATTTCAGAACACGGAGGTTCCAAGCAAGCTGGTGCAAAAGGTTTATTTAAAAATCTGTTTTCAATAATTCTCTAATTGTAACAGCAATTTTATCGTAAAGTTTACTTGCACTAAGCAACATGTTTTAACTAAATCACTTGATAGAGGGTAGAGATAAAGGTACCAAAAAGAAGATGTTTTGTGATGCCGAATGAATGAAAAAAAAGGTAGACATAGAAGCAGTAAAGGAATACTTACCTTCAAAGTCACGGAAAGGACATTTCAAGAGTCACCATTATGGGAATACTGTCCTAGTTGACATCATATAAGCCTATTAACATTTTTCTCAATTCTAATTATCTCAAGACCATTATTCTAAAACAAACAACTCCAACACAGTAATGGGATTGAAGGCCACAGATTTATTTAAAAACTAGATGGCTGTAACATGTATCAATAAGGCGAACACAACCCTTTTGCAAAGCACGCCGTGCTCCAAGCAGTTGCCTATTAACCAATATGAGCCCCATGGGAATTCCGTGCAGGCCAACACATATGTTCCTTGGATCTATCCATCTCCTGCCAGAGTTATCTCCCCTTTATTACATTACCACTGATTTATGTCCCTTGGGAAAACAAAGCAGCCCTACCCATGATAAATGTACAATCTAATTAAAATTATATCTTCACATCGCTCCCGTTTACTGATATGTCGCGTTGAAGATCTAACAACATCCCGTAGAGGGTCATGTTCAGCCGACCTTTGCGTTAACCAATCAGATGAAAGCTTACGCATTTCTGTAAGTGATGATGTAATGATTTCGGAACACACTTGCTATGATAAAAGACCGAGAGGTGTCAGATGAGCATCGAAAATGGCGGCGCCCATGACATCACGCCGTGTCTATCTACAAGACAACGTTTGTACAATTTGTGGAT
>NW_018408837.1:110389-110687 GCF_002113885.1 Mizuhopecten yessoensis
CATGAAAAAAGCAAGACATAATCACAGAAAGAGTCTGAAAGACTTATTCAACAACCGTGCTACACCTGGATTCGACACCTTCACTTCAGATTGATAAACTTTCAACAGGACGATTCCGGGTTCAACAGTACAACAGATATAATCAAAACGAAATTACGGGGAGATAATGATATATATATATGGGGCAAAGAAGTAATTCCAACAGTATGGATACGTTTAGGTTGTAAAATTTTCGGAGCGATTCGCTCCTTTATAAAGACACAGTGAAACAGAACAGTTACATGTACATATACATCAT
>NW_018408837.1:114521-114933 GCF_002113885.1 Mizuhopecten yessoensis
ATAGAGTCTGAAATATAGAGTGCATGGACTAACCATAAAAAGGCAATCTCTCCGACACAATTGACACGTGCTGATAAAAACAACGATTACTGAGTTTATATCTATATGTCTGAGAAAGGATGCAAACGTGTTTTTAAAGATCCTAATACATTGTACCACTGCCGAAAACTGTAACGTCGCATTTTCAACCCTTTTCCATTGTGACAGTAGATTTGATAATCCGTTCCTAAACTAATACCCATACCTTGGTCGACATTTATTAACAAATTATAAACATGAAAAAAGCAAGATATATTCACAGAAAGAGTCTGAAAGACTTATTCAACAACCGTGCTACACCTAGATTCGAAACCTTCACTTCAGATTTATAAACTTTCAACAGGACGATTCCGGGTTCAACGGTACAACATAT
>NW_018408837.1:116027-116377 GCF_002113885.1 Mizuhopecten yessoensis
ATTTCACCCCAAGGTAACTTTAGTAGACTCTACCATACAGTTATCTGGATGAGTCCAATCTGGTCTACAGTGGTGAAATGGTTAATTACAAAAGGCGTTTAGTACCACATGAAAACTGTTCCGTTATTTTTGATTATGCTATATCGTTATAACGATTTACGCTATGTCGTTATTACGAGGTAAGCTATGTCGTTTTTACGACTTATGTTATCTCGTTATTACGAGTTACGTTGTGTCGTTATTACGACTTTGGTCAGGGGACCTAAATTTTACTGACTGGTGAACTACACTTGTATTGAATGATTGGAACCTTCATGTTTTGAAAGGCATCCGTATAGCCTCAAGGTGTG
>NW_018408837.1:117734-121461 GCF_002113885.1 Mizuhopecten yessoensis
CGCTGACTGTTCTTAAAAATCAAAACTGATATCTTACACATAATTCACTTGACACACGCACTTTTAATTACGGAATTAATCAATGACTAAATATTAACTTAGATTGAAATAGGTGAAATAAGTTTCTAATCTTTGTGACATTTTGGTTTTAAATTGCTGTTTCTGCTCCATTTTCATAGTTTTTTTTCTGTTTTTGATTTTTGTTTTTTAATTCTTGTTCACTTTTTACAACATTAAAATGGCAAACATAGATTTTTTGTAGCGAGGGTTAAATTACGTCATTGCCTTTCCCCGTCCCGTCCTTCGAGCCGTCCGGCAATAGACATACGGCACATTGGCTAGATTTTGCGTTCAGCTCCAATACTTTGATTAAAGAATTCCAACAGTCATAAGACTTTACGTATGGATACATGTTGTGGAGGACTACACCAATATATTAAATTCATGTCACTGTGACCTATATTTACAGCGATTTTGATTGTGCGTTTAGCTCAATTTCATTCCCATGAAAGTAGGGTGATGACATGTGTTTGTTTACGAATATTGGTTGTACTTCTCTTTGATTCTACGTCCCAACTTATAACGACTACCTTCAGTCGTAATAACGAGATGTTGAAACTCGTAATAACGAGATAACTTAAGTCGTTATAACGAGATAACGTAACTCGTAATAACGAGATAAATAACGTATCAATAACGTCATAGCGTAACTCGTAATAGCGTGATAACTTAATCCTTATTAAAGAGATCCATTAACTTGTAATAACGAGATAACTTTACTCCTATTAACGAGATCATTTAAATCGTAATAACGAGATAGCGTAATTAGTAATAACGAGATAGCATAACTCGTAATAACGATATAGCTTAAGTTGTAATAACGAGATAATTTAAGTCGTTATAACAAGATAGCTTAATCCGTAATAACAAGATACTAATCGGCTTTCGTAATTAGTTTTATAATACGACAAAACAAAAATAACAAGCGATCCTATTGTGGGTAGGGTGATTTCTTCCATTTCGTCTGCATATGAGACATTGGAGAAACTAAGAATACAAGAATAAATCTGCTACATTGCACTGCACGTGAAACGTACTGTGAGAGGTGACAAATGTCCTGCCTGAAGATTCAGGAGGCGTTTCTGTTGTGGCTTCTAAATCGAAGACATTTTAGAAACTGAAATAAATCTGCTACCCCCATTGCAACACTCGATCCCTCTTTTCTTTACACCCTTTCCCCTCATATTACCCTCGCTGTTTGGGTAACGTTGTACCTCGATTCCAAAAGAAAACAACCTATTTCATTCGTGAAAGGTTCGGGGGCAGTAACAATATGTGACCTACTGAAACTTACTGCATGGTATTATAACACCTTATTCCGTCCTAAAAAAATAAAAAATAAATAGTTTCTTCTTTGTAGGATAGTTGGAAGCACTGGAGATCTAGTTTCCCTGCTGTGAACTACATGTACAAAATGTATTCATACGCCCTTTATCATAACTGAGCGTTCCTGTTCAATCATGTCAATCATGTTCTTGACCCTGCGTCTTTATTTTTGGTATGAAAAAGGTCAAAAGATTGGACTTGGGATATTCCTGTCAATGAACAGCTTGCAGTGTCACGTATTTTAGCCATCCACAAGGTATAAAAGGTTGGTCATATCTCGTCACATTACGGCTTGTTATCTAACGAATACAGACTTACAAGACACGATGAACACTCTTACCTGCGTCGTTCTGGCAGTATGTGGTGAGTACTATTTTACAATCAATTTACATAGCCATGAAAATCGTTGATTCCTATAATATAAAATGAATTAGGTGATTAGGCTTATATTCAAACAATTGTACAAAGGAAAATGAAAATTAGCTGAAAATTTTAATAAATTCATATCCGAAAAATACAATCAACAAATATGTCTGTGAATCCATATGTTTTCAAAATGTTTATTGAGAAAATTTATTTAAGAAAATGCTTCTAAGGCTTATCTGAATATGGTGTCCGGAAAAGGGGCGATACTACAGTACCTGAAACACATAAAAATACCTGAAATTAATTTAAATAGAAACACAAAGGAATATTTATTACAGTAAAGTTCGCATAAGGACAATACCACATACTTAGTTGTTACTTTGTCCTTCCGTCCGTCCAGTCGATCGGTTTTGTGTTCCCACATTTAAATATTATCCGATTCTGATGACATTTTGTAAGCATGTAAAACTAACAACGCTTATGACTTAGCACAGGAATTCATTAGTAAGAATACTACATTCTGATTGTGAGAGTTTCCGTAAAATAACGTTATGAAATAATTCTGGATTGTGATAAACCGTGGTCAATTTCTATTTTGACTAATGCAAAGTTTAATTCGAGGAAACTTCATCTGTAAATAAGTAGCAAACAGCAATTTCTTTTGGCAATTGCCATTAATGTCAAACGTTAATTGGTTAAAGGTCATTAAATATTTGTCATAACAATTTAAATATAATTCAATTAATATTCCGTTATCTAATGTATTATTAATTTTCGTAAATATAAATTTGAAAATATCAAAATATTCCTTTCTTGAATATGTTATTTGTTTGCTAAACGACAACATGGAGGTATGTCATGTCTTAAAATGTTTCTCTTTCAAATATGGTTGGCATGAACAAGGTAGTAATTTGATATGCAATACTTTGTGTGCGTTAATTCAATGTTATTAACTCGCTTATTGAAAATACAATAATAGATACTACAATAACCAGCACCATGATTGTTACATAATCGTTACTCTAAAGGGACTTTTTCACCTTGACACTATTAGGCATAATATATTGTTGAAGCCGAATATGTACCAATATGATGATTCAGCTACCAATCAGTGACATCATTATCCGTACCCATGGATTACCATGATTCGTGATTATTGTATATATACTAAAGCAGGTGTATATAAAGCGTCGATTAGAAGTGCTCGTGATACATTAATCATAATCAATAACCATAGCAAGTGTATTCATTGACACAGTACAGAAACAAGTGTATACTCTTGAATTTATTAATCGTTTTCATGCATCTTTTCCTTTATCTATTTATAGGGGCAACGTTTGATAAAGTCACAAATTATAAAATGTACAGTTCAATGATCTTGTACGCATAAAAAAACAATAACTATCTTACACGCTGAGAATAATGATTAAGTATCTCTCCTTAAAAAACAAGGTGATGGCGTTTACAGTATTTATGACCTTAATAATTGTCTCTCCTTAAAAAACAAGGCGATGGCGTTTACAGCTTCTATAACCTTATATCTTTTTTTAATTCATACTTTCAGAAGGTTACAAAATTAACCTTTTACAAATATCTTATCCTTTTATATATTTCACAAGATAACAAGCGACCCTAATATGGTGTGTCGCTGACATTGTTAAAAAAAGATTGTGTCAATAGTGATCGCGCAATATACTGATGATTTATAAATTTTGCTGTTTGATTAGAACTCTATTTTTCTATATACCTTTATTTTAATACTCAATCGTTCGCAGTGGCCGTAGCGGTTGCCGAAACGTGTAGTCATAGTGATGACTGCGCTAATACTCAATGTAGTCATGGAGATGTACAGTGTGTTGACATACAAGGAAATCATTTGTGCACATGCATCGTCAACAACCTTCATGGAATCTGTAAGTAAAATTCACAAGCTAAGACGTACTGTCGAAAAGGTACAGTATTTCTCTCTCTTGTT
>NW_018408837.1:122810-129377 GCF_002113885.1 Mizuhopecten yessoensis
ATTACTAGGTATTTAGACTTCATGACCATTAGAAATGACGTCAAAATAGAGTGTCAACAAGTGATGTTGTAAGCAAATCTGCAAAGACGACAGAGTATCTGTCCTGGCCAAAGATGACGTTTCAATTTTTATTTTATTTTGTTAAATATATTGAAACGATATAGAAACACATTCTGCTACTTGTGACAGATTGTTCATCACATTCTTCTCTCTTTATCCAATTTTGAAATTTCAAAAGGCCAGTCAGTAAACCAATTTTCCATTTTTAAATTTAAAAAATAGATAATTAAAGTTTGAAAAAATGAAATCAACCGTCAGTGAGTCAATCGTTTTGAAATATAGATTTATATAGAGACATGAAAAATAATATTTATATTTATTATATAACGTACATGTACTTTATTGTCTAGAATAAATATAATCGTATCAAATGCAATTTTGAATATAAATTAAACAAAAAGTAAATTATGTATACACATTCAGGTATGAAGTACCTATTTTGATGTAGTCTATAAGCACAATCGCATGTATTGCACGCAGATCCATTTACATGAAAAATGTTTGTTAAATAATAAGATTTCTTTTTTACAGATAAATTTCGTTCCGAGAGCGTCGCCGATTGATTGTCATCTTTTTCTGTTGTCTGGTCGAATAAAGGCGTGACTATTTTCACAGGTGTTTTGTGTTTTAAACAGATTAACAACAGCGTTGCATTATTAAACACACACATGCATGCAGTAGATGTCAAATTGAGTCCGTTCTTCTTATGAAGAACAGTTGCATATAATATCATTACGATCTATAACACTGAAGTAATGTTTCCTTGCCAGTCGAAATTCTGTCATTAATAAATATATATAGAAGTTTTTCAAATATTGAACATAGAGTACGCTACCTAAACTTATTTGATGCAAATACTGAAATATGCATGCATGTGTTCGAAATTAGATAATATCCGAGGCAATCTTCGCAAAATAAGTTTTCCTACTGTTTGTGTTCGAAACAAACGTAGCATTTATCATCCTGATTTGCGTAAACGCTGAAATTGATATTATGCTCCTTGTAAAAGATCTAACAATGATACTGATAATTACCCTCTTAAAGATGACACAGTGGTTTGTTTTGGGTGTAATGACAACTTTGAAACCAAAGATCAAAAGAAGACGGTGCCCAGAGAGACAGCGCGAAAAAGCTGAATAGAAAAGTGATAAATTAAAAAGCAAACTTCCAATGTGTAGCCTTAGGAACAGCAACTCCTTTCTGTATTCTCTAACGCCTTGTAGTTAATTATGATATTTATCTAACTAGAGTTCGTGAAATTTTCAAATTGTATTAAGACATAAAGTTTATGGAGTGTATTTTACTATTTGAAAATTAACATACTCAAGTTGGATGGACATTCTTCCACAACCACTGTAGATTCCCTCACTCATGACTCATTGGATTTATGAGACCACGTAACAATGCTTTTCGACGTCATTTTCCATTGTGAGGTCATGTGCCATGGCAATTATTTACCCATCGGAAACACACATGATGTATTTTCCAAGGGAGAAATGTGGTTTTTCAAATAAAATCCAAACGTTATGAGAGAAACAGGTCCCCAAACTCTTGAGGATTAATTATTACGTGTATCTAACTCTCGTTAGTTTATTTTCAAATTGTAAAAGACACTCGGTAAACCCTGGGTCTTTATACAATCTGAAGGTTAAGTAACTCGAGTAAGATAAACATGATAGTCAACCACCACTTTCTGGGGAACCTCCATATCAACCGTATCGAGTTTGGGGACCTTTTCCTCGCACAACGTTTAGATATTGTATCTCGGATGGACAAATAAAATAACGCCCAGGGTGGGTAACAAAACATATTTACCAACTCCTTGCTGGTTTATCGACATTGCTCGAGACAAAATCTGCTGTGCATGCGCATATGAAAATTCATTTATGACAAAACAAAATTAATGCAAGTCTTATATTGATTAGGTTTTATGAAATTCCATGGATAATATGGAGTACAGATTGTGGATGTCATTGTAGAAATTACTAGTCTCATCTTATGCTTTCATAGAAATTTGTATTAGCCCAAACATACCCTCTACCATTACAGGAAACATATTTTTGTGATAAAACAAATATGTTTATGCGTTCTTTCAAAGCAATAACATCATTTATACCATTTCAGGGTGTTTTTGAATATGAATAATCCAACATATGAGCTGACGTATGATGGAGTGAATATATAATGATAGTGAAAATATGCTGGAAAAATAATTAACGAAAGCCGTTAAGCCTGAGAATGTTTTCAATATTTTCGAATCCCAAGTTATCATATTCCACCATAATATACAAACATATATTGATTATTTCTATTCTGCAAGGGAAACTATTGAAGCATTGAACTATTTTGTATGGCATTTAAGATATATTTGAATGACACAGCTTTGGTAGCAAACAACATAATACGAGCTAGTGCATTGTGTTGTTTGCTACCAAAACTGTGTCATTCAATCAGATCATAAATACCAAACAAAAACAGTTCAGTCTTATATTTACGTTTTGTTCTGCCTTTCACGTTATATTTTAAACTTACAAATTATAAAGGTTTCACCTTATCGACAGTCTGCACAAATGTGTTCAATAGCTGGACGAGCGTATTTACACATGCTGATTTGCTAATAACTTTGTCTCGTACGTGATACACATGTTACATGTCATTTAAAGTCCCATCAACGACACAGCTCTCAAATAGGTTATCTAGTGGCAATGCCATGCAAATTTAATATGATGAAAGTGTGCTATCGTGCATACCACTGTTACCCGACTGCATATATACATAATCAAATTATGTAAACTAGGCTGTTCTTATGCGCTTGCAGACATTGCCAAGTGATCCCTACCTTTTATCATTTCTAAAGCTGTCGGCCTGATTCGCCTCTTTACCAAGAATATATTTTAAAAGAATAATATATGCCTCCTAAGTTGTTGATTTATTGTAAAACAAATTCGAGAAACGATAAGAACTTATGCAAATGCATCGCACCCGTTGCCTTAGTGTAACCACAGGGGTTCTATCAAATGTCTGAAATTCAAATATGCTATACTGATATGGGTCACAGCACTATGGTGGTGTAACCGCAGCCCTACATAGTCAGCTAATTGGGCGATATTTTCATGGCTGGTGAAAATCAACACTGATTTTGGTAATCCACTTTGGGGTATGAAATCCTGGAAAGCTTAATTTATTTTCAATCGCCGGCTGATTTCTCAATTGGACAGACGATAAACAAAAAACTTCGACGTCATTCTTTATACAATTATATTAATTTCAATCAATCACAAGCGTTAATCTATCGACATCGCTGGTCAACTCATTAAATCAACATTTGAAATTTTCGACTTACAGATCCTGGGCTAAATTTGACAGCTTTTAGTAGTTTGTTTGTTGTCAGTTTTTTAAACTTTAGATTCTACTAAAAAAATGCGTACTCCCCCCCTCGACACCAGTCATTTGACTCGCTTGTATACACTTAAAATAAGGTGGGGGGGGGGGGAGGGAGGGGGTGTTAGAAGATCGTTCCACGTACATGGTCAATTCAATTCATTTATTCCAAAAGCAGCACAGCTTATAGGAGTCATAACAACTGTTACGGGGATTTATTTGGCAGTTGAAGACGAGACGAAAGTGACCTAAAATGAGGAGACGAGAGATTAGCTTCATTTCAGTCTTTTAATGGAACATCGCGGGCACTCTAAATCATTTCGGCGCTTGAATATTAGAGTTATTTCCCCTTTGATCGATGAACTCTCAAATACCGTCACCTGCGGGAGTTGCTTCCCTGCTGCCGATGTGATTCCAGCAAGCTTACCGTAGTCTGCCGTAATTGCAAAACAATATGCCCCCTTCCATTTTAAAGAAAATGTGCTCGTAACACTCTCCCCCCACAAAGGTAATGTCGTCGGCGACATTGCCGAATCACAATGAATGGATACATTCCGAATCCTACACATTTTCAATGCATGAGAATACATCAAGAGTAAACAAGTCGTTGGAATTCTTGCGCTTAAAAAGCAACTACACACAGGGTGACCTGTTACCACTGTCTGCACACGAACAGAAAATAATGAATGAAGCTGTACACACTTCCTCCAAACCTGGCAATATGGCCTCTGTCCTTAATCCAATAGATTTAATCTATTATACTCCGATACTATATCTCTGGACTCCCTTCTTGTAAATACTCTTTCCGATGTACCCGGTGTCACAAAATAACAATATAACAATAACCACATAATTATGTACAAATGTCTGGTTTGTAAGTTTACCAATAACAAGAAACTCTGTCCTGTCCGTTGTTCATGGTGTAGTGAATACTTCCCTGAACGGTTTATCTGCCGCTGAGGTTGTGTTTGTCGAAGTGTACAAGCAAACTCCTGAGCAACGGGTTGGTAGGATGGTTGTCCAAGGTCGTTATACGTCAACATCTGGGCACGTCTCCTATTCCTCTGAGGTCGACCAGGCCGAGAAGATCCACTGCTGGTACTGCTTGTGGTCCTATGGTTGGTCTCAATCTTCTCACCGTCCGATTCCTCATCAGCTGGAGTCTCTTCTTCTGGAGAATACCAGTCATCGACCCGATTCTGCTCACTCTCTGAGAACCTTTCATCTGCTGACGACTCAGAGTCATTTTGTATTTCCTGTGATCTTGGTGCACCACTACTTACACTCGACGTATTGCCTCGGGGATTACCGGACGATTTATTCCTACCACTCTGGTACTCCTCTGGGCCACTAGAACTACTGTCCAACAATACTGCATCTTGAGGCACCTGCCTCTCCACAGTCCTTGTGCGACCCTTCGCAACAGTCCTATCTCTAGCCAACACTGGTCTTCTTCCTCTACCTTCCTCCTGATTACCTGGTAAGAATTGACACTGAAATAACAGATTCCGGTGAACTACCCTCTTGCGCCCTGATCCATCTTCCGCCTCTATCTCGTACACTGGTGAATCGTCCGACATTCGTTTCCGGACGATATGGATCTTGTCCTCCCAGTAAGAACGCAATTTTCCTGGGCCTCCACGCTCTGACATGTTCCGAATGAGAATTCTATCTCCTGCTCTCAGTAATGCACTACGTAGTCCTCTGTCGTACCGCTCCTTCGCACGATCAGCTGTCCTAACAGACTTTTGCCTGGCGATCTTGTGAGCTTCCTCCATCTGATCAAGCCACTTACTGACCTCCTTTCTTTCACTATCCTGTCGAGTTCCAAATAGTGCATCAACTGGTAACTTTGGTGTCCGACCAAAGAGAAGGAAGTACGGCGTGAATCCCGTACTCTCGTGTCTTGTGCAGTTGTAAGCATGGGTTACTTTATTCACATGACTTTTCCAGTCTGTCTTCTTCTCTTTATCTAATGCCCTCAACATGCTTAGAATCGTCCTGTTCATCCTCTCACACTGTCCATTCCCTGCCGGATGATACGGAGTAGTTCTAGAGTGTATAATTCCACATTTCTTCTGCAACTGTTGGAACAACCGATTTTCGAATTCTCGTCCTTGGTCGTGATGAAGTCTTTCTGGGAATCCAAGTCTTTGGAAGTAGTCATTGAAAAGTTTATCCGCTGCTGTGCTGGCCGATTTATTTTTCGTCGGATATGCTTGGACAAACCGTGTGAAATGATCCACAACAACAAGTAGATATTCGTACCCTCCTTTAGAACGCTCCAAGTGGACGTAGTCAATTGAAATCAGTTCAAATGGATGTGTCGTTCTGATAGGTTGTAATGCTGCCCTCGCCTGTACATGTGGTTTTCTGTCTTTAAGACACTTACA
Organism: Mizuhopecten yessoensis; assembly: GCF_002113885.1. Lineage (NCBI taxonomy): Eukaryota > Metazoa > Mollusca > Bivalvia > Pectinida > Pectinidae > Mizuhopecten > Mizuhopecten yessoensis. The sequence goes on from NW_018408837.1 coordinate 128,645, forward strand.
CACATTTTTCACATAATGCACAATATCCTTCCTCATTTTTGGCCAATGAAACCGATCTCTAGCCAACGCGACAACTCTCTCACCTCCAAGATGTCCCATCTTCTCGTGAAGTTCTCTATACACTATTTTCCTGTAATCTACTGGAACACACAGTTGTTTACCTTTTCCTGAGTCTCAAGTTGACAAGAACGATACAACACATCTTTCTCCAAACTCAACCTGTTCCAGTCTCGTATCCATGCTCTGACTTTCGGATCTTCTTGTCTGAGGTCTTGCTTCGAAGGTTCCTTCCCCTTCTTGACCCAAGATCGAGCTTTCTTCAGGGCAGGATCCGCTTCTTGTGCTGTCGCTATTTCCTGTTTACTTAACGTCTTTATCCCTGTTCCTTGTCCTTTCGTAACTGTTCCCACGTCAACCGCTGATACTTGACACTGAATCAAACCTGTCTTGTCATCCATTTTCGTCGCCTCTATAATGGCAATGATTTCTTCTCTGCGACTGGTCTTCGTACAATCACTCACCACTTTCTCTATATCTAGCGGCATTCTGTAAAGCACGTCTGCGTCCGTGTTCAATCTTCCTGGTTTGTAATGAAGTTTGAAGTTGTAGTCCGCCAGTTCCGCCACCCATCTATGTCTGGCTGCATCAAGCTTTGCAGTTGTCAGTATGTACGTGAGAGGGTTGTTATCTGTGTAAACGTCAAAGGATCGAGCGTAGTATAAGAAGTCACGGA
>NW_018408837.1:130435-134231 GCF_002113885.1 Mizuhopecten yessoensis
CTCGCACTCTTTTCTCAATGCCCTTTTCTCTCAACCATTCCTCATCAACTAAACTGACCTGGGCGCCTGTGTCCCACAACACATCTTGATGTTTACCCTCTATCACCAAATCTACTACACACTTCTCCCCGACTAGCTTAACTAGTCTTTGTTTAGATTTTGGTGTGATAAATACATGTCCCTTTAGGTCACTAATGTCTCTGGTAGCTATTGGGTATTGTCATTGTCCTGCTGGGTCACCATAATTTCCCCTTTCACAACGGTGACCCGTCCTAGTTTTCCGACTGACGGTTATTACAGTCTCTCCTATAATGATCTCCGCTGCCACATTTATAGCAGTGATGACATCTAGGTCCCTGCCCTGTGTTCTGACACGCTTTACAACCACGTTTTGGTTGTTGACGGGGTTGGTTGTCAATGTAAGTCGGGCTGTTTCTCGGTCCATTGTTGTGATTTCCACTGGCATTAGTGATGTTACCTTGTAAAGTCTTTAACTGTTTCACCTCTACACGCAACGCCTGCAATTCCTTTAAAACATTATCAGACACCCCGGCACTAGAGCTGACAACCTTGACATCCACTCTACCAATCTTGCCCTGCCTCTCTGCATTGCGCTTTGTAATGTCGTTGATCGCTTTCAACAGCGTCTCATTCTCCATGGACGTTACGAGTACCTGATGTATCTCTAGTTTTATGTCGTCGTCCCTAACCCCTGTTGACACTGCCTGTCTGAATTGGTTACCGACGAGCGTAGCGTCGTAGTGATTACCACCATCCTCCCTTGAGGCAAACATGATTTTTTTGTCTCAACTCGAGCGCCCTGAACACAAAGTCTTGTACCGTTTCCTTTGGAGCCTGAACCAGAGTACACAAGTCTTGATACAGTTCTGTTGCTGTTTTCTCCTTATAAAAGGTGCGGATAATTGTCTGTAACGTGGGTAGTGTGAGGTTATGTCTACCCTCCAAATAGCCTCGAACCCTGGCTGTGGGGTTGATCGCCTGTATTACACTACTGATGATTTCTGTCTCTGTGTGTCCTTTTTCTTCAGCCACTGTTATTTGGCGAAGAAATGACATGTAGCCAATACTTCCCTCACTGCCCCCGATTTGCCCATGGATTTTTAAGTCCTTCCTCCAAGACCCTTTCGTAGTCTTGGAAGTCAGTGTTGGCACTGAATTCTCTGTTGCGTCAATCTCCGACTCGCATAAGCAGCCATATGTAAAGTCCAAAAGCATGATGCCCTCGTTTTTTTCCTTGACGCTTTCCTCTAGTCTCCCCTCAATCGCGGCTAATGCGGCCTCTTGGGTCAAAATCTCCATATCAATACCGTCGCCTTCCTTCTTGAGCTCCATCCCCTCAAAAAGGACTTTTACCACGGCCAGGTCCGCCTGGTAAAGTTTTATACGAATTGCCGTTATGAGTTTTTGTCGACGCGTTACCGGATCCATGAATGTCTTCTCTCTACGTCATCAGTGTCCACCAAACTAATCCCGGACGAGCCCCCAAATGTTACGGGGATTTATTTGTCAGTTGAAGACGAGACGACGTGACCTAAAATGTGGAGACGAGAGATTAGCTTCATTTCAGTCTTTTAATGGAACATCGCGGGCACTCTAAATCATTTCGGCGCTTGAATATTAGAGTTATTACCCCTTTGATCGATAAACTCTCAAATACCGTCACCTGCGGGAGTTGCTTCCCCGCTGCCGATGGGATTCCAGCAAGCTTACCGTAGTCTGCCGTAATTGCAAAAAAATATGCCCCCTTCCATTTTAAAGAAAATGTGCTCGTAACACAACCATGTGTTAAACATAGTTGATTAATTGTATACATGATAACGGAGGCTGAATATTGTGAAAACAATTTCACTCCTTGTCATTAATCGTACAATTATTAAATAAATGTACTATACAAGATAACACAGTCATGTTACGATCAGCTGTCAGACCTGGCAGTGACAATACACAAAAATTTACCAAGATCATTTAATTGTTTTACATTCCTTAAAGACAGAATGTGTACCATCTTAAAGATAAGTCAATATAATACATGCACTCGCATGGTCTATCATCCAATAATTTAAATATTAGCCAATCAAAAGTGTCGTTACATCGCAGACGTTGTAGAATATTTCATGTTTTATTTGCACATATATATAAGCTTAGCTAGTCGGAAATATTCTGACGTTTATCGACTTTTTTTTTTATATCGGTCTATCGTCGATTAACGTATGATCGATATAAAAAAAAAGTCGATAAAACGTCAGAATAACTCCGACTAAAGCTAAGCCTAACTCAAGTATTATTAATGTACGTAAATCACATTATAAACGAATTCCTATATCTTGTAAGTAATTTCGCAGATAAAAAAAAACTATTTTAGATGTACTTCCATTCAATAATATACGAATTCCGCTATTATCCTTTTTTTAAATTTACCAAAACCCGCTCAGGTGAATTCCGGCCGGCCGTTATATTCTGGTCAGTTCAGATCATATTCAGGGCCCGTAATATTCATGAAACCATTCTCATGCTCAAGCATGGATTTTGTGCGAATGCCTAATTTCTTGTTCCAGTTATAAATTACTTAAACATGTATATTTTGTTTAAGTTTTGGACAAAAATTTAAGAGACTTCAAGCCGAATAATATTTTCAATAATTAAATCTGACTTTTTGATCGTTGACCTGATTTATGTGAGATACAAGAAAGATGGTTTGAGAACGTATACGTATACGTGATCATGAATGGGGCCCTGCTAATGAGGCAAGGGAGGTAACGCTAGTAAAAAAAATGCAGCATGTTAATGCTTGTAGACTACACACTCATGAGCGTGTGACCGTGTTAATCTCAGCAGACACTGATGCGCGTAGAGTTGAAAGACATTCCATGGTAAGTTAGAATATGAAGGCTGGATTGACGCAAAACCTTTGCCGTTTGTAAGTTGACAAAATCACAGTGACTCACGCAGTCACGGTTCGTTACAAATGTCTAATACACATGTATGCTAACTGATATGGGTCACAAGCTCGCGATCACAGCACACTATGTGTACACTAGGTATGCTGTGACCCATATCCGTATAGCATATGTGTGTGTACCACAGGTACTAGCCTCGTCTGTCTACACCCATAAGATTATATTAATAATTAGATTGTATATGGGTGTGTATTGACAGACGAGGCTACTGTAGTAGATGTGATGTGTAGCACAGGGACCTGAGAATTGTTACAGCTATATTTGGACCTAAACTAAGATGTTAAGAGTAATACTTTCGGTAAAATACTAAAAGGGACACCCCAATGTTTTTTCTTAATGTTGATATATACCTTATATGTAAAACATTACGAATCCCAGTGATATCAGTGGCGGATCCAGAGAGGTTTTTTGGGCTTCAGGAACCCCCACCCCCACCCAACCCTGAGAATTTTCACCATTTTCCTCAATTTTTACCCACATGGAAACCCCCCCAGGAAATTTAGAAATTCCCCCCTAGATAGGTTTCTGGATCCGCCACTGGATATAAATCATTTTAATGGTTTGGTTAACATTAAAAAAATTATAATTTCACGTTTTTTGAAAAGTTTTCAACTTTACAAAATATTTATCAATACTTGCAATTTAATATCTCGTGCAGACCAGCAGATAAACTGTATATACATGTTTCCTGTTCCATATATTTAGTTGTCCTGTTTGATTTCAAAGTCAATGCATTAATTTGTTGTTTTTTCCTATTTTCCTGTCAGGTTTTGTCTTTTATATCTGCCGTAGAAAGATTATATTATTTTTGTGGGGGG
>NW_018408837.1:135541-138777 GCF_002113885.1 Mizuhopecten yessoensis
CTGTCTGTATGTGACAAGCTAAAGGTAAGCAATACATATGTGTTCCAATGTGTAATAAAGGTCCTGTCTGTATGTGACAAGCTAAAGGTAAGCAATCCATTTGTGTTCCAACGTATAATAAAGGTTCTGTCTGTATGTGACAAGCTAAAGGTAAGCGATCCATATGTGTTCCAATGTATAATAAAGGTTCTGTCTGTATGTGACAAGATGATGGTAAGCAATCCATATGTGTTCCAATGTTCAATAAAGGTTCTGTCTGTATGTGACAAGATAATGGTAAGCAATCCATATATGTTCCAATGTATAATATAGGTTCTGTCTGTATGTGACAAGCTAAAGGTAAGCAATCCATATGTATTCCAATGTATAATATAGGTCCTGTCTGTATGTGACAAGCTAAAGGTAAGCAATCCATATGTATTCCAATGTATAATATAGGTCCTGTCTGTATGTGACAAGCTATTGGTAAGCAATCCATATGTGTACCAATGTATAATATAGGTCCTGTCTGTATGTGACAAGCTAAAGGTAACAACCATATGTGTTCCAATGTATAATATAGGTCCTGTCTGTATGTCACAAGCTAAAGAAAACATCCATATGTGTTCCAATGTATAATAAAGGTCCTGTCTGTATGTGACAAGCTAAAGGTAACAACCATATGTGTTCCAATGTATAATAAAGGTCCTGTCTGTATGTGACAAGCTAATGGTAAGCAATCCATATGTGTTCCAATGTATAATAAAGGTCCTGTCTGTATGTGACAAGCTAAAGGTAAGCAACCCATATGTGTTCCAATGTATAATATAGGTCCTGTCTGTATGTGACAAGCTAAAGGTAAGCAATCCATATGTGTTCCAATGTATAATAAAGGTCCTGTCTGTATGTGACAAGCTAAAGGTAAGCAATCCATATGTGTTCCAATGTGTAACAAAGGTTCTGTCTGTATGTGACAAGCTAAAGGTAAGCAATCCATATATCTGTTCCAATATATAATAAAGGTTCAGTCTGTGTGTAACAAGCTAAAGGTAAGCAATCCATATGTGTTCCAATGTATAATAAATGTTCTGTCTGTATGTGACAATCTAAAGGTAAGCAATCCATATTTGTTCCAATATATTATAAGCGTTCTGTCTGTATGTGACAATCTAAAGGTAAGCAATTCAAAATTCCTTTGTATAATAAACTTTCTGTCTGTGTTTCACAAGAAAATGGCAAGCAATTCAAAATTCCAATGTATAATAAAGGTTCTGTCTGTGTTTGACAAGATAATGGCAAGCAATCCAAAATTCCAATGTGTAATAAGCGTTCTGTCTTTGTGTGACAATCTAATGGCAAGCAATCCAAAATTACAATGTATATTAAAGGTCCTGTCTGTATGTTACAATCTAATGGAAAGAAATTGTAAAGGTGTTCCATTACAAATGTTTTTGTTCTGTGACAAGCTAAAGGTAGGGAATTTATTATGTGTATCGTTGTATTAATGATCTGGTTTTGTTTTTGAAATGCTCAAGGTAGCCGTTGCATTTTAATTAAAAAAAACGGTTTTACCTGTTATTACTTCTTCATGGGACAAGAAAAAGAATATTACATTTTCTTACAATCATCACATGACCCCAAGTCAAAAACTTGTATTTGTATACAGGTTTATATAGCACAACCAGTGAAAAGTTTATATGTGATACTTTAATGACTAGTACAATATGTACTCGTCACCTTCATCAGAGAAATGAAAAGTAAAATGTATGTAAGGTATAAAATATGTATCTGTTGTTGGCAATAAAATTATGGTCCATCTTGCTGTACATTAACCCTTTCACCACTGTAGATCATAATGGACTCATCCATATTAATGCATGTTAGAGTCTACTAAAGTTACATAGGGGTGAATGGGTTAAGCGAATAAATGAATTGAGGACCAAATTGACAAATGAATTCAGCTAGTGTAATATTAATGTTTGATACCAGTTCATAAACGTGCAAGAGTCTATTTCGTCTTTGCGTATTGCAGTTATCTTCTCTTGGGAGCAGGTATTGATTGTTACGTCACTTGTTTGTGAGAGTAAAGTCATCAATTTTTGAGAAAACCACGTAATTTTCTCGCACAAACCAATGACGTAACAATTAATACCTGGTCCCAAGAGAAGATAACTCTGCAATACGCAAAGACGGAATATAAGCCCCATCATCTAGACAAAGAATTTATATTTAGCAACTGCCCTTTTTATACCTAACATAATATTTGTCCAGCTTTTCTCAACGAGTAACTCCCATTGTCTGTTGCTAGGTACCTGTATATAAAGGTTGTGAAAAGCCACTGATTGGTGAAGGTCCAGACGCGACTCATTACCACGGCAGAGATGGGATGGGAGATGTAGCCAATCCTGAACAAGTAGACATGAATATCATCCAATCAGAACATGCGACACTTGCACTGTTAAGATTGGTCAATCAATACCCTGGTATGTTTTAAACAAATTACTCAAAACATAACTTAACTCTTGAAAATAAGTTTTTAGCCTACCATCATCTGATGGTGGGCTATTCAAATCACCCTGCGTCCGTGGTCCGTCCGTTGTCCGTCGTACGTCGTCCGTCCGTAAACAATTCTTGTTATCGGTATTTCTCAAGAAGTACCAGAGGGATCTTTCTCAAATTTTATAAGCAGGTTCCCCTTGGTCCTTAGCTGTGCAGGGCAACTTTTGAGACTGATCGGATAAACAACATGGCCGACAGGCAGCCATCTTGGATTTTGATAGTGAAAGTTTGTTATCGCTATTTCTCAAGAAGTACTAGAGGGATCTTTCTCAAATTTTATATGTAGGTTCCCCTTGGTCCTTAGCTGTGCAGGGCATTTTTTTGAGACTGATCGGATAAACAACATGGCCGACAGGCAGCCATCTTTGGTTTTGATATTGTAGGTTTGTTACCGCTATTTCTCCGGAAGAACTAGAGGGATCTTTCTTAAATTTTATATGTAGGTTCCCCTTGGTCCTAGCTGTGCAGGGCAATTTTAGAGACTGATCGGATAAACAACATGGCCGACAGGCAGCCATCTTGGATTTTGATAGTGAAAGTTTGTTATCGCTATTTCTCGGGAAGTACGGGAGGGATCTTTCTCAAATTTTAAATGTAGGTTCCCCTTGATCCCGCCTTGTGTATGTTATATTTTGAAACTGATCATAAAAACAAAATCGATTAAAAGAAGAACTAAACAGATCTTTCTCATATTGCAA
>NW_018408837.1:138825-166064 GCF_002113885.1 Mizuhopecten yessoensis
AGTGCATTTACTGTTAACATGACTCGATCAAACAGATTAGAGGAAAGAAGAGAAAAGATCGAACTGACAAAGAACTAATGAAGATGGTACAAAGGTGGGCGCCAAGATCCCTCTGGGATCTCTTGTTCATTATATCATTTGTTTCTGTCAGATTCAACTTAGAAATCATTTGGTTTTAAAAATAAGGAGTCAGTATTTTCCTGTGAATTTTTTAGATGAAATATAGAATTCTCTGAATTATTTAGATCCATTATCAACAAATGTCTTAATGATATATTCAGAGAAATAAGGATTTTATTCATTACCAAGTTACAGATTAGTCAAATCTAATTAGGAAATTCAATGTCATTCTAATGATCTGTTGAGACCCCAACTTTAATACAAATGAAGTACCTGGTAATGGGATTGTACAAATTGTGGGGTTTTTCAAGGAGCATTTTTTTTTGGCAAAAAATTAAGTAAAACAAATAACAATAAGTTGTGAATAGGTCTTAAAATATTCATATTCAAAATATTGTTTAGGATGAAATCTTTCCCCTGCCATATTTTATGTTTTTCCTCAAAAACCCATCTTTGAAATGCCAGGGATCTGCACTCCATTCACACATTCATAATCTTCTCTTAATATAAATCAAAGAATCAAACTTATCTTATTTATCATTCGATTGTCAATTTAGTCTTGACATACCCAAAGGGTGAGAAATTTATGTGTATCAAGAGCTATAGCCGAATGGATTTGGAGATGAAAAATCACTAGAGTTGGAAAAATGCTTTACTTGGTGACCAGGTGCTAGCTTCTGTCAGAGATGCATCAATTTCAGACTTAATAGATATATTTTTTGTTCTTATCACTTTCTAGGAAAGGAGTTATGTATTTGATAATAAACTTATTTTCCAGGGGAGATAACTCTAGTTGCCTTAGCGCCTCTAAGGCATTGAGACTTGACCCAGACTTAGGAAAGAAGCTGAAAGAAATGATAATAATGGGAGGAAACGTTCAAGGTAAACGATGCATGAATTTTTTAGAAAAAAAATACTATGAAAAAAATGTATATATAATATATAAACCTAATGTTTTTACACCAATATATGAAATAAGTCAGATCACCTTTTAACAATCGTTCTTGTTTGCCTGGATGTTGGGGCACTTTTGTCTAATGTGGGAGGAAACTGGAATATCTGGAGAAATTCCACAAGTTCAGGCAGGTGACGTACCCCATACCTTTTCATGTCCGATCTCCGATTGGGGAATCAAATCTGGACCGCCTGGTTGAAAGCAAAGTACATTATCCACTGTACCTTGCAAGTCAGTATTTGATCAGGTACTGATGGCAACAAATGAATAAATTGACGATGTACAGTGCACTGTCGCTATGTCACTGTGACCTTGCCCTTGAAGTCAAAGGTCAAATAAGTGCAAAGTTTTCAAGAACATCTTCGGGCCGTACCTTTTCAACCCTTACAGGGTATACATATACATTTTTGTTCACAAAAATCAAAATCTCTAGTTTTTAAATTACTTGTACTTCAAAGAATCGAATTGTTAAAAAATGTAAAAAAAAATATCACATCTTCTTCAATAAAAAAGGCAACTGTTTAGATTTGAAACTGTAATCAGGTATTTACAAATGTTTTTGTAACTTCTCAATATTGCATTGAGATACTTATCTTAGCCAGAGTATTTGAATATCATTATAGTCTGACACTTTTACTGTATTGTTAAGTATGTAGAAATTAATTAACATGCATTTCGTACTGGCATTTACCTGGTAAAACACTATCCCTTCATGTTCGGTGACAAATTAGGCTTTATAGGCCTGCTGTATCAAATGCATAACCTCAGAGGCAACTTATGCTCCCCACACACACCTGCAGAATCTGTCTTTTTCTTCTACTCCGTTTGCATAGGGGCATTGAAGAAGCCATCATTGAACTGCTGTCCCCATTACAACATTTTGATATCTATCTCTTTTCTTTTTCTCACTTCCCTACTCTTTCTATTCAGTTAAGTTCCACACAATCACAAACAAAACTTGGTAAAAGTTTAAACACACAAGTTATGTTTATAGGCTACGAAATATTTGTATATAACAGGTAAAGGAAACACCTCTCCTGCAGCTGAGTTCAACTTTCACAGTGATCCAGAGGCAGCCCATGTAGTGCTGAAGGAGATTGGATGTCCCATTCTAATGGTTCCCTGGGAGACTTGTGCTGACAATGGACAATCCTGGGTAAGTCCAGCTAGAGCCAGCAATACACAGTCCTGGGTAAGTCAAGACAGCAATACACAGTCCTGGGTAAGTCTAGCTAGAGAAAGCAATTGACAGTCCTGGGTAAGTCTAGTTAGAGCCAGCAATAACCAGTCCTGGGTAAGTCTAGCTAGAGAAAGCAATAGGCAGTCCTGGGTAAGTCTATCTAGAGAAAGCAATAGACAGTCCTGGGTAAGTCTAGCTAGAGAAAGCAATAGACAGTACTGGATAAGTCTAGCCAGAGAAAGCAATAGACAGTCCTGGGTAAGTCTAGCTAGAGAAAGCAATAGACAGTCCTGGGTAAGTCTAGCTAGAGCCAACAATAAACAGTCCTGGGTAAGTCTAGCTAAAGAAAGCAATACACAGTCCTGGATAAGTCTAGCTAGAGACAGCAATACACAGTCCTGGGTAAGTCTAGCTAGAGACAGCAATACACAGTCCTGGGTAAGTCAAGTTAATTAGAGCCAGCAATACACAGTCCTGGGTAAGTCTAGCTAGAGAAAGCAATACACAGTCCTGAGTAAGTCTAGCTAGAGCCAGCAATAGACAGGCCTTAGTAAGTCTAGCTAGAGACAGCAATAAACAGTCCTGAGTAAGTCTAGCTAGAGCCACCAATAAACAGTCCTGGGTAAGTCTAGCTAGAGAAGGCAATACACAGTCCTGAGTAAGTCCAGCTAGAGCCAGCAATAGACAGGCCTTAGTAAGTCTAGCTAGAGACAGCAATAACCAGTCCTGGGTAAGTCTAGCTAGAGAAAGCAATAGACAGTCCTGGGTAAGTCTAGCTAGAGCCAGCAATAAACAGTCCTGAGTAAGTCTAGCTAGAGAAAGCAAAAGACAGTCCTGGGTAAGTCTTGTTAGAGCCAGCAATAGACAGTCCTTGGTAAGTCTAGCTAGAGACAGCAATACACAGTCCTGGGTAAGTCTAGCTAGAGACAGCAATACACAGTCCTGGGTAAGTCAAGTTAGAGCCAGCAATACACAGTCCTGAGTAAGTCTAGCTAGAGCCAGCAATACACAGTCCTGGGTAAGTCTAGCTAGAGCCAGCAATAGATAGTCTGGAGTAAGTCTAGCTAGGTAAAGCAATACACAGTCCTGAGTAAGTCTAGCTAGAGAAAGCAATACACAGTCCTGAGTAAGTCTAGCTTGAGAAAGCAATAGACAGTCCTGGGTAAGCCTAGCTAGAGAAAGCAATAGACAGTCCTTGGTAAGTCCAGCTAGAGAAAGCAATAGACAGTCTTGGGTAAGTCTAGCTAGAGTCAGCAATACACAGTCCTGGGTAGGTCTAGCTAGAGAAAGCAATACACAGTCTTGGTAAAGTCCAGCTAGAAAAAGCAATAGACAGTCTTGGGTAAGTCTAGCTAGAGTCAGCAATACACAGTTCTAGGTAGGTCTAGCTAGAGAAAGCAATAAACAGTCTTGGTAAAGTCCAGCTAGAGAAAGCAATAGACAGTCCTGTGTAAGTCTAGCTAGAGCCAGCAATACTAAGTCCTGGGTAAGTCTTGTTAGAGCCATCAATACACCGTCCTGAGTAAGTCTAGCTAGAGCCAGCAATAGACAGTCCTGGGTAAGTCCAGCTAGAGCCACCAATAAACAGTCCTGAGTAAGTCTAGCTAGCGAAAGCAATACACAGTCCTAGGTAAGTCTAGCTAGAGTCACCAATAAACAGTCCTGAGTAAGTCTAGGTAGAGACAGCAATACACAGTCCTGGGTAAGCCAAGTTAGAGCCAGCAATAGACAGTCCTGGTAAGTCAAGCTAGAGACAGCAATACACAGTCCTGAGTAAGTCTAGCTAGAGCCAGCAATAGACAGTCCTGGGTAAGTCTAGCTAGACCAATAAACAGTCCTGTGTAAGTCTAGCAAGAGCCAGCAATACACAGTACTCGGTAAGTCTAGCCAGAGCCAGCAATAACCAGTCCTGGGTAAGTCTAGCTAGAGCCAGCAATAGACAGTCCTGGGTAAGTCTAGCTAGACCAATAAACAGTCCTGTGTAAGTCTAGCAAGAGCCAGCAATACACAGTACTCGGTAAGTCTAGCTAGAGCCAGCAATAACCAGTCCTCGGTAAGTCCATGTAGCTAGAGACAGCATTAACCAGTCCTAAGTAAGTCCAGCTAGAGACAGCAATAACCAGTCCTGGGTAAGTCTAGCTAGAGCCAGCAATACACAGTCCTGGGTAAGTCCAGTTAGAGCCAGCAATACACAGTCCTGGGTAAGTCTAGCTAGAGACAACAATAACCAATATTTGGTAAGTCTAGCTAGAGCCACCAATCAACAGTCCTGGGTAAGCCAAGTTAGAGCCAGCAATAAACAGTCCTGAGTAAGTCTAGCTAGAGACAGCATTAGACAGTCCTGAGTAAGTCTACTTAGAGCCACCAATAAACTGTTCTGGGTAAGTCTAGCTAGAGCCACCAATAACCTGTTCTGAGTAAGTCTAGCTGGAGCCACGAATAAACAGTCCTGGGTAAGTCTAGCAAGAGCCAACAATAAACAGTCCTGGGTAAGCCAAGTTAGAGCCAGCAATAGACAGTCCTGGTAAGTCTAGCTAGCGAAAGCAATAGACAGTCCTTAGTAAGTCAAGTTAGAGCCAGCAATAAACAGTCCTGAGTAAGTCTAGCTAGAGACAGCATTAGACAGTCCTGAGTAAGTCTACTTAGAGCCACCAATAAACAGTCCTGTGTAAGTCTAGCAAGAGCCACCAATAAACAGTCCTGGGTAAGTCTAGCTAGAGACAGTAATACACAGTCCTGGGTAAGTCTAGCTGGAGCCAGCAATAGACAGTCCTGGGTAAGTCTAGCAAGAGCCAGCAATACACAGACCTGGGTAAGTCTAGCTAGAGCCAGCAATAGACAATACTGGGTAAGTCTAGCTAGATCCAGCAATAGACAGTCCTGGGTAAGTCTAGCTAGAGTCAGCAATAGACAGTCCTGGGTAAGTCTAGCTAGAGACAGTAATACACAGACCTGGGTAAGTCTAGCTAGAGACAGTAATACACAGACCTGGGTAGGTCTAGCTAGAGACAGTAATACACAGACCTGGGTAAGTCTAGCTAGAGCCAGCAATAGACAGTCCTGGGTAAGTCTAGCTAGAGACAGCAATACACAGTCCTGGGTAAGTCTAGCTAGAGAAAGCAACATATAGTCCTCTGTAAGTCAGTTAAGAACAACATTTCATTTAGCCAAGGGTAAATCCTCGGTAACTTGAATCAGAACCGATAATTAAATTGAAAATTTTGGTAAGTCAAGTCTATAGCCAACGCGGAGAACTGTCTCCTTACTAGTAAATAGAATAGCATGATTGAGAGACCACTTTTATGCCATACCCCAGCCTCCTGAATGACTGAAAAATTTCAAAAGTCTTGTTCTTTAGTTATAAAAATGCTAGGATCAAATATACTTCCCATAGCTGTAAAGGCATTTGGGTGGTTAATACGATTTGTGATTTTCATGTCTCCCAGGGCCCCCGTTTGCCCCTGAGGAGGTGGTAAAATTTAGTATAGTTTATATAGGAAATAGACATGACGGGCCATATCTTCCATTGTTTTGAAAATAATTTGTTCATATTTGAGAGAAAAACCTATTAGGGGAGGAGGGTCTGCTGGTATAAATCATGTGAGCCTGCCCCCCTAGGGGGCTGAGTTAGGGGCCAAAAAGGGGGGGAATTTAGGGAAATTTCAAAAATCTTCTTCTCCAGTTCTAGAAATGCTAGAATCAAATACTACTCATAGCTGTAAAGGCCTTTGGATGGTTTATAAAATTTGTGATTTTCATGTCTACCTGGCCCCCCGTTTGCCCCTGGTGAGGGGGTGAAATTTAGTATAGTTTATATAGGAATTATACATAATAGGCCATATCTTCCAGTGTTTTGAATGGAGTTTGATCATATTTGACAGAAATACTTGTTAAGGGAGGAAGGTCTGCTGGTATAATTTTTGTGACCCTGACCCCCTAGGGGGCTGGGTTTGGGGTGAAAAAGGAGGCAAATTTCAAAACTCTTCTTCTGCAGTTCCAGACATGCTAGTATCAAATACTACTCATAGTTGTAAAGGCCTTGGAGTGGTTTATATACTTGTGATTTTCATGTGCCCCTGGTCCCTCGTTTGCCTTTGGGGAGGGGGGTTAAGTTTGGTATTGTTTATATAGACAATTCTACAAATGAACAGCCATCACATACTTTTTATCTCCAACCCAACTAATGTGCTAGTAATAGTAACAACCTTAATTCTTTATGAATTATAAAGTCTCCATAGTAACGCTTCCAAGTTCTTATCTTACATTCTGAAGTGGTTACAAATTGGCATTACAGAGCAAATGTAAATATTGTGCCATGATTGCTTAAATAACCAGGTGAGCGATACAGGCCTCTTGTATATTAGAGACTTCTAAAGTTTAAAGCTGTGTAGCCTGTATTGAATGAACCTTATAACACGGTAAACGTACCTATTTTAGCGGTATTCTAATTTTAGCGCTTTTCCTATTACAAATATATGTATTCAGCTAAATTATAGTTACGCTAAGTGAAGATTCTGTATACGTTTTTTATTGCAAATATGTTGAGTGTGCTAATTTATTAAGGCGCTTATCTGTTCAAATTCCATAGATTGCTAATTTTTAAGTTAATTATTACGAGAAGCTGACTTTTTAGCCCACCATCATCTGATGGTGGGCTATTCAAATCACCCTGCGTCCGTGGTCCGTCGTCCGTCCGTTGTCCGTCGTCCGTCCGTAAACAATTCTTGTTATCAGTATTTCTCAAGAAGTACTTGAGGGATCTTTCTCAAATTTTATAAGCAGGTTCCCCTTGGTCCTTAGCTGTGCAGGACAACTTTTGATACTGATCGGATAAACAACATGGCCGACAGGCAGCCATCTTGGATTTTAATAGTGAAAGTTTGTTATCGCTATTTCTCGGGAAGTATTAGGGGGATCTTTCTCAAATTTTGTATGCGGGTTCCCCTTGGTCTTTAGCTGTGCAGGGCAACTTTTGAGACTGATCGGATAAACAACATGGCCGACAGGCAGCCATCTTGGATTTTGATAGTGAAAGTTTGTTATCGCTATTTCTCGGGAAGTACGGGAGGGATCTTTCTCAAATTTTAAATGTAGGTTCCCCTTGATCCCTCGTTGTGTATGTTATATTTTGAGACTGATCATAAAAACAAAATGGATTAAAAGAAGAACTAAACAGATCTTTCTCATATTGCAATGATCGATTCTATTTCTTTCACATTAAGTTCTGTACTAGTAAATATGTGAAATGACAAACTCACTTTGAAGGTTGGCTTTCATACACATCAGTATTAAGTTTAAATCAAAAGTTACCTCAAGGTGCATTTACTGTTAACATGACTCGATCAAACAGATTAGAGGAATGAAGAGAAAAGATCGAACTGACAAAGAACTAATGAAGATGGTACAAAGGTGGGCGCCAAGATCCCTCTGGGATCTCTTGTTACTGAAACTAAATCCCTTATAAGGGGACCAGTATACTCTTGATACAAGTTGTAGACAAGTCTGATTTACATTAAGAAATGGATTTCTAACATTTTGGCTTTGCATAGTTGCTAAAGATACATGATTAGAGTCAGATGAAAGATTACAAATATATTGAAAATGAAACTGTAAAGTTTTCTTTTTTATTTCAGACGTGGACAGAAAAGTGGCTGAAAACAGACACGAGAAAAGGACGTTTTCAAAACGGCATTGTACAACATTCTATTGGACGTTTGAAAGCTGCTAATAGGTCACATTATAGATCATGTGACTTATTGGCAATGGCCTTTATCATTGACCGATCGGTTGCCACGGAGACAGAGGAATTATATGGGGAAGTGGAGATGGGAGGCAGTATGACACGTGGGCAGCTTGTCTGTGATTGGAGACAAGTCTTGGGTCGAAAGGTCAATATTAAGGCTGTTACTGCTGTCGATATAGATAAGGCCAGAGTATTGTATGATGCCATGCTTAAGTGACCACTTACTGACCACTGGTCATTGTTAAAGCTCAGAAAGGTTACTTGGGGGTGGTAGTTGATAGAGCCAAGTTAAAATTATCCCAGAATTTCTTTTATATATTATACATGTAGATTTGGTTGATTATTAAACAGTATGCTCATTGCATGTACACCTGTATTTATCACCAACTTTTATATTTGCATTTGTGTGTGTGTGTGTATGTGTGGTAAGGTTCAAATTTAATTCAGTTAATGATTTTTTCAAAAATATACTTTATTTTCCCCTAGCAACGATAGCCCATACGTACATGCACGTACATATGTATGAATATATCTACGTCGGTATGTTACACTCTTTGCCATCACTCTAGCGACTTCATTCCTCAACGGAATTTCATGAAACTTCATACAAGTGTTTAGTATGACAATACATTGAACAAGTTCGCATTTAGGGTTTCTAAGGTCAAGGTCAAGCTAGCTAGGTCACTGTTTCTCTTTTTTTTCGGGGAAAGAAATTTGTCATCACTCTAGCGACTTCCTTACTTAATGGAATTTCATGATACTTCATATAAGTGTTTGGTATGGCAATGCCCTGAACAAGTTCTCCTTCGAATTTCTGCGTTGAAGGTCAAGGTCACTGTTAAACTGTTTGTAGAAATACACTTTGTCATCGCTCTAGCTTCTTGCATGTGTCAGAATGTGTGAATGCAAGGGGAGTTGTATCACTTGTGATGCCTTGGTTATTTTACAACAATTATGAAAACAAGTTACTTCAACTGATATCAATCACTCTTGTTGGCCCGGGTATTATCGTGCTGGGAGTCCTAATGTGGGAGGAAACCGGAGATACTAAAGAAAACCCACGTGGTCGGGCAAGTGAACCCCATAACCTATTCACGTTAAATTGGTGAATCAAACCCTGTTCACCTTGGTGAAAGGCGAGTGTTTTATCCACTGCAACATCCGACCACCCTTCAACTCTTTTCTTTAAGGTTTGTCTGTTGTCAGAGTTATGTGAAAAATAGAGGGTCGTGCCAATGTGTTATGACATTTCAGTGAGATACAGAGATAGCACTAAAAAGTAGTGGTTGAGTGGTCCCGTCATCTGTAGACATCGTCGTCTGCATATAACCTATATATGAAAAAATGAATAAAAAAATAACGAGAAGAGGAAGAACCTGTGTATGTTTCAAGGATTCAAAATCCTAAAATGTATCATATTGTAAAATATGCAGTTTTCACGAATTGTTGTTATTGTTGTCTATTTATAGGAGATGCTACGGATTTACCTCCTTAGTAGCTTATTGATTAATTCGTGTAATGCAGCAATCTGATTAAAATCATCTGTTATATGGCTCCGCCTGAATCTGATTAAAATCATCTGTTACATGGCTCCGCCTGAATCTGATCAAAATCATCTGTTACATGGCTCCGCCTGAATCTGATTAAAATCATCTGTTACATGCATGGCTCCGCCTGAACAGATGTTCAGGCGTAGTACGAAGTTAACGAAGCCATGTAACATGTGATTTTAATCAGATTGTTCAGGCGTAGTACGAAGTTAACGAAGCCATGTAACATGTGATTTTAATCAGATTGTTCAGGCGTAGTACGAAGTTAACGAAGCCATGTAACATGTGATTTTAATCAGATTGTTCAGGCGTAGTACGAAGTTAACGAAGCCATGCAACATATGATTTTAATCAGATTGGTAATGCAGAAATCAAATGTATATTTGGATTAGATATGGAGCCTAACATATTGTATATTTAAATGAATGTGTATGGAGTATTGAATCCACTAAAGAATGAGAATACGAACAAGATATTACTCTCATTTATTTAAAAAAGAAAAGCAAAATAATCATATTTTTAACTCAAGTTTGTATCTACGGTTCCGTATACCGTAAGTGCGATCACGGAATTACATTAGATCTCGGTCCGTGGTGAGCCCGTTTTTTTCCTTCGTTATTTCCTGTTTTAACGCCAGAATCTGCCAAGTGACAAACTTAAATGTCTACCAAAGTGTTTGGACTTGTATCATGGAATGGTATGGCCAGTGATTTCACGCAGTGCTATCTTTAGTAATAATATAGCGATATTATTTCTCGTAACCAGGAACAGTGCAATAGAGTCGAATTGAAATATATGATGAAAGCGGAACTCAAAACAAGTTTAAACCAGCTTAAATAGGCCAAACGGCGCTAGCTCATGGAAAACAACAGAGAACGAAAATATGAATTTTAGAACATACACATGACGAACGACTTCAGCACCAGGGCTCGTATTCATGAAACCGTTCTCACGCTCAAGCATGGATTTTGTGCTCAAGTCTAATTTCTTGTTCCAGTTAAAAAAAAAAAAAAAAAAAAAAAAATGTTTTGTTAAAGTTTTGGACAAAAATTGAAGAAACTTGAAGCCGAATACTGTTTTCAATATTTGAATTTCACTTTTTGATCGTTGACATGATTTAGGTGGGTTACAAGAAAGCTGGCTTGAGCACAGAATCCATGCTTGAGCATGAGAACGGTTTCATGAATACGGGCCCAGGAGAACGTCGCGAATTTAAAGATATGCCAGAAAACAACAAACGTGTATAGGACAGTTACGTACCCAGGTGTGAACTTAGGTAAATGTCCGCCGACATTTAAACATTCATACCGGACCCAATCAGGATCAGAAGGAATGACAGCAACAACTGTGTCGGCATCAGTTGCATTTAGCTTCTTTGTCATTGGCTTCATCGAACTTCAGAACGTTTTTTAAAAGCTATGTACCATTCATGACAAGTGTTAAACGGTATCTTCTGCAGTTAGTGTCGTTGGCATGGGTTTCATAGAACTTAAGAAGTTTGTAATAGCTATATGTACCATTCATAACAAGTGTTAAACGGCATCTTCTGCAGTTAGTGTCGTTGGCATGGGTTTCATAGAACTTAAGAAGAAGTTTGTACTAGCTATATGTACCATTCATAACAAGTGTTAAACGGTAATTTCTGCAGCAGTTAGTTTCGTTGGCATGGGCTTCATAGAATTTAAGAATAAGTTTGTAATAGCTATATGTACCATTCATAACAAGTGTTAAACGGTATCTTCTGCAGCAGTTAGTTTCGTTGGCATGGGCTTCATAGAACTTATGAAGAAGTTTGTAATAGCTTTATGTACCATTCATAACAAGTGTTAAACGGTATATTCTGCAGTTAGTTTCGTTGGCATGGGCTTCATAGATCTAATGAAGAAGTTTGTAATAGCTTTATGTACCATTCATAACAAGTGTTAAACGGTATGTTCTGCAGTTAGTTTCGTTGGCATGGGCTTCATAGATCTAATGAAGAAGTTTGTAATAGCTTTATGTACCATTCATAACAAGTGTTAAACGGTATATTCTGCAGTTAGTTTCGTTGGCATGGGCTTCATAGAATTTAAGAAGAAGTTTGTAATAGCTATATGTCCCATTCATAACAAGTGTTAAACGGTATCTTCTGCAGTTAGGTTCGTTGGCATGGGTTTCATAGAACTTAAGAAGTTTGTAATAGCCATATGTACCATTCATAACAAGTGTTAAACTGTATCTTCTGCAGTTAGTTTCGTTGGCATGTGCTTCATATAACTAATGAAGAAGTTTGTAATAGCTTTATTTACCATTCATAACAAGTGTTAAACGGTATCTTCTGCAGTTAGTTTCGTTGGCATGGGTTTCATAGAACTTAAGAAGTTTGTAATAGCCATATGTACCATTCATAACAAGTGTTAAACTGTATCTTCTGCAGTTAGCTTCGTTGGCATGGGCTTCATATAACTAATGAAGAAGTTTGTAAAAGCTTTATGTACCATTCATAACAAGTGTTAAACCGTATCTTCTGCAGTTAGTTTCGTTGGCATGGGTTTCATAGAACTTAAGAAGGTTGTAATAGCCATATGTACCATTCATAACAAGTGTTAAACTGTATCTTCTGCAGTTAGTTTCGTTGGCATGGGTTTCATAGAAGTTATGAAGAAGTTTGTAATAGCTTTATGTACCATCCATAACAAGTGTTAAACGGTATCTTCTGCAGTTAGTTTCGTTGGCACGGGTTTCATAGAACTTAAGAAGTTTGTAATAGCCATATGTACCATTCATAACAAGTGTTAAACTGTATCTTCTGCAGTTAGTTTCGTTGGCATGTGCTTCATATAACTAATGAAGAAGTTTGTAATAGCTTTATTTACCATTCATAACAAGTGTTAAACGGTATCTTCTGCAGTTAGTTTCGTTGGCATGGGTTTCATAGAACCTAAGAAGAATTTTGTAATAGCTTTATGTACCATTCATAACAAGTGTTAAACGGTAGTTAAACGGTATCTTCTGCAGTTAGTTTCGTTGGCATGGGCTTCATAGACCTAATGAAGAAGTTTGTAATAGCTATATGTACCATTCATAACAAGTGTTAAACGGTAGTTAAACGGTATCTTCTGCAGTTAGTTTCGTTGGCATGGGTTTCATAGAACCTAAGAAGAATTTTGTAATAGCTTTATGTCCCATTCATAACAAGTGTTAAACGGTATATTCTGCAGTTAGTTTCGTTGGCATGGGCTTCATAGAACTAATGAAGAAGTTTGTAATAGCTATATGTACCATTCATAACAAGTGTTGAACGGTATCTTCTGCAGTTAGTTTAGTTGGCATGGGCTTCATTGAACTTAAGAAGTTTGTAAAAGCTTTGTAAGATTAATAACAAAACGTTATCCTCTTGCGAGAAACTCTGACAAATGTACGATAACTTAGTAAGTACTTGGGACAATGACTTAACGTTATAAGTTGGTGTTAAGACCATTGAATTAACGTTTTTTACGTCATACAAGGAGTGGCATTTCTGTTTAGCTTAGAAGGGAATAAGATTAGCTTTTGTATTCAGACTTGCATACAGCACAGGATTGATATCAGAGAGTTAAGACTCGAAAACCCCATACGTACAGTTTTATACAATAAATCGTTTATAGAATTAACAAAGCAGATGTCAGAAATGCTGTAAAACATGACTAGGTACTTCACGTGTGGTACTTTTTTAGCTAGCCTATCCGGGGGATTAATATAATCTTTCCCTACCTTAAGGATGTGACAGAGATATCTCCTACCCGAGGGGTGATTTTTTGGTTGTCTGACCCGAGTGTTAGACAACCAACAAAAATCACCCCGAGGTACGGTATGATTATTTTTCTCCCATCCTATCATTTCAGTCACAACTATACCAACAATAATCTACCAAGTTTGTAAACAAAAACGCTTGTGGGGTATTAATATCTTCAATGACGTCACAATTACCGGTGACGCTTTTTAATGACGTCACAATTGAACACGTGCTCATCGGCACGAGGCTATCTCCGCCTAGGGGGTCTGATCTTTCCCCGCTAAAACGGGAGAAACGCCTGTGAAGGGTGGGAGAAAATGTAGTCATCCCGGCGTTGGCATCCCACTTACTGAGGTCAAAGTTTTTGGCAATTTTTTCGAGAAAATATTGGATCACCACACTCGATACACTGTTGTCTATACTAAGGTTGAAGTATCCATATAGAGTGTTAGCAATGTGCTGAACCATATTTTCATTCTTTTGGGGCCGAAAATAGCTTAACTGGACTTGGTTAAATTTTGGGGCAAGCTTTAGGTTAAAGTTTTTTGGAAAGTTTTGTGTGCAGTGATGGATCACCACCACCAATAGCCTGCTGTCTGTTATAAGGTTGAAGTATTTATATGGAGTGTTAGCAATGTGCTGAAATATGTTTAGGGGTCAAAACTGGTTGACTGGTGTGTAAATAACAATCAATAGGCTGCTGGCTATTTCACATTTTCTGGTCATCTTTACTTTTGTAATATACAATATGTTACGGTACAGCAAAACCTTGTTATATTGCCACCTTTTGTTAAAGAAATATTGTCATCATAAAGGGGTTTGGCAATGAATTCAGGGAAACGTATAAATGATTTCTTAATAAAAAAACAACGCTAAGGGACCTGAAATATGTTGGCGGTAAGCAAGGTGACAAAGGAAATGACGGCCATTATAGGTTGAACTAACTACATTGTGTTTCTATTGATGTGTCTTACAACCAACAGCTCTTGTTTACCGTAAATAAATACGCGTGAAGTAGCTAAGCTGTAACCTTGAAGCTGGAACTTATTTTAGACAAATGGTCTTTTGTAGCTGAAAGTTATGAATCTTTAAAATTAGAAAATTGCCATGAACTCCTCATATTCTTCTTCTGACGTTCGATCAAAAATTCTTCTAAATCCCATTCCGTAGATAAATAATCGTTTAAACGAACTCAATTGATTCTTGAAATTACTTTAACCGGATCCTTAAAATATATTTCAAAAGGAAGGAAATCCAGAATTTTATCAGGACAGTTATGTTATCAACATATCAACACCTTTACACACTCCTCTACCCTTCTCGGTATACCCCCCACCATTTTGACTTTGCCGGAATGAATTGTTCATTGTAATGCCCTTTTCCATCATCTCCACCACTCCCTAGGGCTGGCATTTCGGCAAGTTTTGTCAATGGAGACCGGCCCAACCACTTGTTTGCTCAAGTTTGGTTCTGTCAGTAAAACACCATTTTTCTTCTTTCAACCTCGAGCTCAATGTTTGCCTCCGTGTGTTTTATGTTTTCCCTTTCACATGGTCATTACTAATTACAACTAGAGCTAGCATACCTTCTGGTCAAAACCGTTGACCGTAGCAGTAGGCGCTGATATTTGTACATGTATTACTAATGGGATCTACATACACGGCCATGTTATATGTAAGTAATATCAACTAAGTGGTTATTTCAATTGATATGAAAAGTGACACCGCAGGTTTGAACATAACAGAAAACAATTAACACTTTTACTTGCGAAAAATCCTCATAAACACATACGTTTTTGTACGTGTCGTATTTTAATGTTCACTAAATATAAACAGTGAAAGGAGCATCTACAATGTGTATGACAAGCAATCAGCATATCATCATTTAAGGATCCCTGTCCCACTGCACCTATGTACAGTTACCTCCCCCTAACTTCCGTTTGAATGTAACTCTAGCACAATTGGGCCATTGCACTTCTGTTAATATGACCAGGTAGCTCAAACGATTAGACCGATAGTACATCAATATAAAGTCCAGGGTAAGAATCATGGTCCCCGCTGATTTAAAGATTTTTTGCATCGGTACAGGGATCCTTAATTTGTTCCATTTTAAAACATGTCGGGGCTGAACTACATAACATATTATTTTCCACCTATCATTCTTTTATTTTAATTGAAATTGGTAGTATGACTTTTCAAGAATTATAGCTATAAAATGAACCGCAAATACATTTGATAATTAACCCTCGCTTTAAATATTTCGATAACACGCCATTTGCATAATTTCAACATGAATTCGATTGATAAAAATGTAAAAGAAATATATATAACATTGATTGATTTTATTTAAATGTACCGTGCCGCTAACCTTCCCTCTTTTTTCTTATCAAAAGTATAAATCTAACATTTCTTATTTTTCTTAAATAACAAAAGTTTTTACTAAGCCGTTAATACCACACTCACGAAATGAAACGTGTCAAAAACATAACATAAAGGGGAATTCGATTTTGTTTTCTTACGTGCCGTTAAGACTTCGATATTTTACATAATGTTGAGCATGCGCAAACACGTACGATATAATGGCGATATCCATACTAAATCATGATCGACCAATTACGAGCAAGATAGACAAAATGGCGAGAAAAGGGTAAACGCTGGAAGCCGATCGACAGCGCAGCAAAGCGAAATTATACAATAATAAAGCCTTTAACAAATGGAATGCGCTGCTTAAGGATGGTTACGAGGTTTTTATTTGACAGGCAAGACTGGAATCGGCTGATTTAACATTTACCTCTGACCAAATCGAAGATTTAGTCGCTATTCGTTAGATTCTGCTCTCGTGACATCTTATAAATTAGCGTATGCATACTACTAACGTAAACATGGCCTCAAACCTGCTTTTGATGAGAGAAGGAGACACCATGAAAAGGTTTCGCACAATCATATTGACATATATGCTATCCGCCAGATTGCGGCACGGACATTTTAAATCATATCTTTCCAATGTAACGACAATCTTCTGTTATCTCCAAGCGGTGTCTGATGTCTTATCATTTACTTTTCCCGAGTGAACTTTGAACCTGGAATTGCATCCAGCACTGGCGGCTTGTCCTTGACCCGTGCTATTGTTTATAGAACGAGATATCACTTTTTCGTTATTTAAATTAGTCAATGTATTCTTGGGACTTGCTATAAAATGGGATGCAGTTCGAATTTCATACTTCATCATTCTATTTCGTCTTTCATCCGAGTTATGCTCCATCGCTTGAATCCTTTTTCCTTTCGTTCTTTTCTTGTTCTTTTTCTTCTTCTTTTTCAATTTCATGTTGAAACATGACAGAGAATAGTAATGAGAATCGTTAATCGTTCTCATCACATTTCTTTCTTTGACTGTGGGTATGCTATTATCACGTGACAAAAATGTTCCCATTGTCATGCAGATGCTTTGAAACTTGGTAGACACAAACGTTTCACACTAACGAGAGTTTGCAACTACAACGAGAACACATAACACAAGTAGATCCGGGATCATAATGTCATATTTGGTGGATAAGCACTCCTCTATTGTAGGTGAACAAGATACACTAAGTGTAAACCACATTTACTTTAAATCCAATTACAGCTAGGTAATCTTCTTACCAAAATCCGAATTAGAGATGTTGTTTAAATCCAAGTGAACATCGATGAATACCATAACAAGGGCAATAGGGTAACTCACACAAACCAAATATTGTACTTTTTTATCCAAACCAAATACATCAAGCAAGCGAAGATGTCTCTAGACACAAGTTGCATGTAGGTACAATGTACATAGCTATTGAAGATAATCAGTTTCATATCAGAGTCTAACACATTTGTATTCAGCTCAATGGTAAAGCCCTGTGATGTATTAATCCGGAACAGCAATTTAGACTTCACAATTGTTGTAAAAAGCTTCAATATCTAGTAATGATCGGTATAATGAAATAATTTCTCAAATTGTCTTTAAATTTTGAACCGTTGTAAATGATCTGACAAGATCACTAGTATGTCGGAGGATACTCTTTCCGATTTAACTCAAAATGCGAGACGTATTTAGCATTCACTTTTTACTTTACATCGATAAATCACCATGAAATAATAAATCCAACAGAAAATCGGGAGAGTAGAATTATCCGTGTTAAAAACATGGTGTCCTGTTTAACACACAGTTGTAGTCGATATCCATGTCAATGGTTCCTGAACTGCCACGATTCACGCAATGCATACATTTTTCGTTTACACAATCTCCCGAATAAACTCTTGCGGCATTTAATAATCTGCTTACCTGTGTCATTTGGTATATTATAGTTTCACTTACTCCCATAGTACGTAACACTGTAAAAGTTGATATTGTAATGACAAATCCTTTGTTTGAGGAAAGTGTTGACCCGTGTGGTTGAAATAAAAAGGGTCGTTGTGGGCTAATTAATGCTTCTTTTGTGGTCAATTCTTACAGAAGGCGCTGGCGATTTCCGCGAACCCTAGCTGTGTATAAGGCATACGTATAAACGTATACACAACAAAATTCCATTTCGTTTCTAGAGATAAATTACTTGATAAATTAATGTCTGCTCAGTTTAAATGAAACTGTGCCCAGGTATATAGCTGGTAGGTATAGTTTAATGCACGTTTTTTTGTTTGTTTTATCAAGAATGTGTATACTGCCAAAAGAATATTGCATCAACGAGTTACCGTAATGTATCTTAAAATAACGAAATGGTTTCAAGTGCTTTGAACAAAACTCCATTTGTACAAGTAAAATAAAAGTCTGACAGTGAATTAAGGTAATAGGATTGTGTCGCCATTTCTCAGTAGAATTTCTTCAAATTTTGTAGTTATATTGCTTTGAAGTAAAGAAAATTTTCTGCCACAAAAAAATATAGGTTGTCAGAATTTTAAGGATTTTAAATGGAAATTTATGTAAAAAAGAGTGAATTTTGAAAAACAAATGAAACACAATTTTTTGCAAAATAATGTCAGTAAAAATGATACTGACATAGATTAGCAATACACTCCTATGACCTTAAGTTTTTTTATTTTATTGATTTTGTTGTGATATTCTATCGGAAAGGAAATAGTGTCATTCGGTGATACCATGTCATATTTGTAACTTCTTAAAACATGCCAAATCGTTCACGTTTCAGATATTCGAAATCTTAATTAATATTTTGAATAAACTTTGGAAAACAAACTATCAAAATAGTTTACAAAAGTTTCATTAAACTTTCCGAGTGAACTAGCTTATCATATATATGCAGGCTCCTTATTCTTAAGTGCAATTGGCTAGCTTCAGATTTGACATAAATCATCATGAAATCACAAAACCACTTTACTTTTAAAGGAAAATTTCACTGTATCAAAGAATATCTTTAATTCACCAATTGGCAGACAACTGCATGTAGGACGTGGTACTCATGCATATTATAACTCGTGTCTGGCGTCACCAAGTGGTGTGGCGTTTAGTCACGTGATACTATTTTATATCGTGATAGTATCAAGAAAATATCCCAAATAATGAGACCGATGAGTTATAGTGGATATCGATTTTGAAATTGCAACGGCTTGGGATAGATACGGTATCCGATAATCTACGTATGGCAAAGTCCAGTCAGCATGTTTAGCTTAACAGCAAAATAAAGGCGACACTTTGATGTCGCCTTTTCAGACTGTGATGAAATAACTCTACAAAATGCATAACACAAATCCAGAACGTATTTAAAGATAATTTATATGTCATTTATTTTTGATAACGAACCGTCGTCCATCTGACAAATAACCCGGCTAAGTCCATTTGCCAACTGACGGATAGTTGGTCCCATATATATATATAAGATAACACAGGTCATGTCCCTTTGTTGACTGTTGGTCGCTTATCCTCAGGTAAACATGGCGCATAATGCTGAAAAGTAAATTACCCTGATAATGCTGACTTGTATACGAATGAATATAGTCAACAGCGGTGCTTTCGCCGAGGGCTACCACGAGATAAACAATATATATATTAAGTATTTGAAAAGGCCACGTGACATATGTACATGTATCAGACTATATGTTATTCAATCATATGGTAATAGTTTTGCTATATACATGTACCGATCTAACTTGTTCAGAAAATTAATTGGACTGAAGAAATCTGTTAGATAAAATGTAAAATTGAATCTCTCCCTTTTTCTCTAAATGATCTCTTAACATCCACTAAGCATTGCCTTGATAATCCTTACTGACTACGAAGCTTGTATGAATTTACCGTACAAAATTATTATTTTCCGTACCAAAATCTGTCTTTTACCTCCATTTTTTTTTACGTTTTTGCAATCGGTCAATTACGGAAGAAGATTTAAATCGTGTTTCAGTAACTTAAGATCAAATCATTTGCTTCATTGTAGAAATAGGAAATTTGTATAAATATTTTTTTTTTTTTAAATTACACATACTATGAAACCCTTTTTATGATCTAACACATATATTCCGGGAATCCCCGAATTAAAAATTATGGGCTACCATTACTAAGAGGCTCAGGCTCGAAAAGATTCAATACGCTAGATATATGTATATATAGAACACATAGTCGACTGGGGCCGGTACATGAAATGTATATGGTATATATATGTATCAAGTTGTTAGCTGTCCTATGAGTGGGGCCGTTATTTACGGGGATAAGAACATTCATTTTGATTAAGGTCTATAACCTTTAAGATACAAATGTGTCATCTGCTGAGAGGCATACCCACGGCTTCAATTCAAACCAGCATGGTAGTGGCGATACCCACAGCCAAATGTCCCGGTATAACTTATCTCATCGGTACACAATTGTAAAACTAAAGGGCCTATTGTGACAGTCATGAATACCTATAATTTGCATAAAGTGTTCTTTCGTAGCATATACAGTTATACAAAGAATAGCTAGACACATATATGTTATAAACATAAACTTCATTAACAATGTTTATAACATATATAACACCCCGCAATGTTATGCAATGGCACAACATTTAAATTCAATGTATTGATTTAGGTCACTTACCCCTAGCTGCGGTAACGTAGCTTTCTGACGACGAGAGAATGTTTTTTTTATATATTGCGTCGTCAGAGCTACGAAGCGGTCCTATGCCAACTAATGGAGCACAATCAAAAGTGTTAATCTGTAAGATTACATATAATTCACACCTCATATGAGTATAATGTTATCAAAATATTGCATAATTGTAAAAAAATGAATCCTTACCCATGCAAAAACTCTTTTACGCAATTAACAAAATCCGTCTTGGGGAAAAAAAATAGAAACGACCGCCATGACAGATCACGCGTGATGTTATCTGAATTACCTTTCTATATATGGCCTGCATGACCAAACGTATTACTACTGATGCCGCCGTGTTTACTACAATTTCCATATTGGGTCATGGTGACACCCATATTTGGAAGTCTGATCATCATGATCACCTATATCAGAAGAGAGACGAACTTTCCAACATGGCGGTCAATTCAGATTTCGATTGCGCTTGCTACGTTAACTTGATAATTTAACGACATTTTAGGCAGAGTTAAACTTCAAGTTGTGCAGGATATCAACAGAAATAGTTCATACTACAACCTTATTTATGGATGCGGACCAATGTGCTGTCAATTAATTCTAAAATCGCCCCAATGTGATTCACACCGGGCTTGCTCTATTACAAGGCATTGGATCGATTTAATACCCGGCCGGGTGGGAGGAGGCCGAGTATTAATATTAGTACTAACTTACCCCCTGTTACCACACTCAGAGACGTATATTATATTATTGTAATGCCACTCTCTGCTAAAATATATTACCGTAGTCTCGTTCAACCAGACGCTTGATCACTTGTAATTCTGTTGTTCGGCGTGGCTAGTTTGCGCAGACTACAAGAGTCTGGTTGATCGAGACTAATATTACCGCAGAATTCTATTATGATTTCAGTGATTTCGCACTGCCAGTGAATGTGGGCTTTTTATCATTTGTTATTTATCTTGATTTGTACTCTCATTTTATGTCAATTTTAAAGACATATTTGTATATATTTAATACCACCAGGGACTGTATATACTCCATTATACGTCCCTGATACCACTTATGCTGTTATAATAAAAACCTTTTGATATTTTCCTAATTTTAAGTGCATGATTAGTCGATTATAAATAACCTTATTTGCTTTGGTGTTATAGGGTTAGTTAGGTAGGTAGGTATATGTACTGACCCAACCACCTGTCTTGTGGCATAGTCCACACATATGTCATTTAATGTTTTAGTACTTTAGCCTGTATATATATTGTTTTCTCTCATTTCCCTGTGTAAAAGATAGAGCTGTCCAGGGTAAGACAGGGGTGAAGGAAATTTCTTTCTTGCATACTAGATCGAGATATCCGCATTTCCGGCGGTGCTCGAAATTTCTATCCGACCCACGGGTCTATATCGCTTACACGCGCAGACTGGCGGGTGGATTATAGTGACCTTTCTGGGTCGCGCTATTGTTCGTGACGTCATTTTATGACGTTTTGGGGTCAGTCAGGGTCACTGATGCAAATGAGAAACGTGCAGACATTTTTACAACTTTACTAGAAGAGCAGCTGTTTTTACGGGTTTTAGGTAATAAGCAAGAAATAGATTCCATCCCTGATGTGAGGTGAGGATAAGGTTGTTCAAACCTTCGGGATAAAATATTGAGCTAAAGACCCTCGGCAAACCTTCGGGTCTCCTGCTCAATATTGTATCCCTTGGGTTTGTACTTACACCCCGTTTCACGTGACGTGACGTCACAATGGCTCAACAATGACGTGACGACCCTAATTTGGAACTCTCCGATGCCGCAATGCGGAAAAGGAGACGGGATGAAATTTAATCCTTTAACGATAGATTCACCGTTCACGTTAGAAAGATGTTATTAGTATTTCTATGCAAACTTATGGGATATTCTAAATCTGGCTGGCTGGTATTGTTTTCGTCTTAAAAGCTCAGGGGTGAAATTGATATTTTGAAAATGGTGGCCAGTCCAAACGCAATTACATGGTTTCTGAGCTTATTCTTGTGATTGTAATGAGAGCAAAATACTCTTTCATGCCCAGGGGTATAGGATAGGGAAATTTCACCCTCGGGATTTTCAAATTTACCATTTTCATATGTATAATACATGTTCCAAAATTTCCAAAAGATATGATGGATTCGGAGTTTAATCGGGTTGAAATAGTTAAAGTTTAGGATGATCATTCCATCCTTTTTATATAACATTTCGTTTGAGGGCCATCCTCGATACTCCATGGGTTACGCTCACTAACGCTCCCGTCACGTGCAGAAAGCGTCTACAAGTGAGCCGCGATAACCCCTGTAGTATCGAGGATGTAAGAGGGCTTGTTGAACATTAAGTAGATATATCTATTACGTAGCCTGCATATATGTAAAAGATGTGCTTTGATTAGGTTGCCTTACAAGCGTCAGTTTAGGGAATTTCTCTCATCGGTAGAGCATCGGACTGGAAGGCAAAGCTGTAGTATCGAGGATGTAAGAGGGCTTGTTAAACATTAAGTAGATATATCTATTACGAAGCCTGCTCATATGTAAAAGATGTGCTTTGATAAGGTTGCCTTACAAGCGTCAGTTGTAGAATTTTTTTCTCATCGGTAGAGCATCGGACTGGAGAGCCTAGGGTCGCGGGTTTGAGCCCAAGCGACGGCACTACCTTTAGCACTAATCCTCGTCCTACTACACATACATACATTGTATACTAACGTGTGAATTCATACTTTAAAGAAATGTGTTTTCATTGGTTAATGTGTCGTGGTACATGGGCTATGGTCTCTTTTTACCAGAGATCATTAGGTGTGTTTAGTAGGATCACAAATCAATAACGGAATTCGTCTGCGGTATATTTTCATAATTTAGTTCAAAACGGTTTTTTTGAATTTCGGTATACGAAAATGCTTACAAGATTATAAGATAACATCTTTGTCACCCTTCTAATTTGTAACACTCTTTCTGATTGGATATCTTGCCGGGGTCTATATTTCTATAGACCCCGCCCTGCTGTACATGTGCTAGGGGATATAACTCAAACTAGAATATCACTTCATAGCAACATAGATGGCGTCCGACACACACAAGCGTTCGAGTGTGCCAATCATTCACAGGATAAAATAGTCTAATTAATTGACAGCAAATTTAACGAAACAGGCAATGAGGGGGCCGCTAGGGTGCTAATTACAAAAATGGTTGTGTATTGTCCGAAATGTTGCCGAAAAGATCACCGGTTGGGGCTATATAGGTAGTAGTCAAGTAAGGTGACCCAAATCGGATCACCAAACCATCACTACCAGAACCCCAATCGGATCAAGGCTTGAATTTTAAAGTATCTCACACTTCAAATTAATATTTCTTGTCAGCATATTAACATTTCATGACGACCTATAGAGTTCATATATGACAAAAAGTATTTCTATAGTGTGAATTTATTCCTATAGTCCAAAACAGAATGCATAGTCGTCGCACGCACCATTTTTTTGTTAAACGTAATCAAAACACTAACATTTGAGTTTGAAATACGTTTTCTGGTGTGCTATTCGAACTTAAAAACTTATCATTTGTAGACAAAAAATGGTACATTGCTATTTATTTGAAGGCTATATCATTGCTTTAACTGTTTCGTTGACACATTTATTTATTTATTAGTATTTTTGCAAAAAGTGATCCGATTTAGGTATTGCCACCTTACAACTCAAACTCACAAAGTGACTTATAACTTTGCACAAAAAGGTATAAGACTATCCAAAAGACTGTCAGGGTGACAAATTCGTTTTCTCTGGGTTAGGAGGGGTCTACTGGCTCATATATAGACCCCTCCTAACCCAGAGATCACTAATAACATATATAGACACTGCTTTGAATTTCGAGCAACATATCAGTAAAACTTATAGAGAAATCCATTCCAATGCTTACATTAATTAATCAGTAAACGATTTAAGCATCTGAACAAAAGATGAACGCACTTAATTTCTTCTTTACAAGAACATTCACATCATACACGTGGATATATTTGTGTTTAAATATCTTGCGGGACTTTCACTTAAGAAGAAATATTGAAACCTTTAATTACTGGTAACGTTTTGACATAACTTTCAAAAATGTAACATTAACGTTATCTATCTACATTTATACACATATCTGACCTACCTAAAAATGGGAGTGTATATGGTGGCCATGTCGAGCAGTAATTTTACAAAAATACGATAATGGAATTTTTGCTGAGACGAACAGCACACGCTTCATGGTTCGCACAGAGTTATCTTTCCTTCATTCAGGAAACGTCACTTCCGTGTGTGGTGTATTGACGAAGTTGTCATGAAAGTGAAGATTGAGGAAGCTTACGTTGCTGTCTCTTCTGAATGAGGCCGGTGAGCTACACTTTTATGCTATGATAAACTGGAAAATATCTTCATATGTGAATATACATGTTCTAAATAGGTAATTGTCGGTTCCGGACCCCGTCATTGGAATTCTTTTGGACTCGGGGGGGATTTCCCGACTTGAGTCATTGACAGCTGACATTTGTGTACATTTCATAATTTGGTAAAATTCGAGTGTCGTGAGTTAGAATCGATAAAAGTGTATGTTCAAGTTTAGAGAAAAAGTACTGCGTAAATGTCGTTAATCACATGTATAGTGATGATAGTTATCTGATCTGACAGATGCTGGGGTACTATCAGACTATTGTTCAGTAGCCTGCAGGCACAGACATCTGGTATGTAAAATCAAATACATATGAACAAGTCTTTCCTGTCCTAATATGTCTTTATGGTAAGGAAGACTATTTCATGTATTACCATATATCACAGAGTCTAGACACAGACCTACATCACTATAAAATAATTGCCAGTTGATTATTTAATGTTTCGTCTGCTGAAAGGTCATAACAGCAGACCTAAAACAATTAAAATCTAATTATTGAACCCCTCTCCACTATCACCCCTTCGACAACTATATTGTGGGAGGGGTCATTGTTGAGAAGGGTTAAACAATCAACAGGCAATCATTTTATAGTGACAAAGGTCTATGTTTAATTTGTAGTCATAAGGAGGGGGTCATATAGTCAAGAGGGGTTATACTCAACTGCAGTTATTTTTCTATCTTAATTTTACAGTAGACTGTTCCTACATTAATTGGAAAATATAGCATTAATTTTATTGAAATGGAATGATATTACTGACCTATTCTGATCGTTTTCCGTCTGTCGTTGTGTGTCGTCTGTCGTGCGTAAACTTTTTACATTTTCAACTTCTTCTCAAGAACCAGAGCATGGAATTTTTTCAAACTTGGTCAGAACCATCCTTGGCTACAAAATTGTATAATTGGAATTCCTACCCCAACCCCGGGGGCCAGGGCGGGGCCCCAAAGGGAAAATTAACCAATATTTCAAAAAAGATCTTCTCGTATCTCGGAGGTACTGCAGTCAAATTATCTGCATGGATGGAAAGATCATCAGGGGCTTTGTTTAAATTGTAAATTACAGTAACCCCCAGGCCATTCGTTTTGCCTTGGGGAGGGGGTTAAGTTAACTATAGTTTATATAGGGAAATAACACTATAAGGTATCTTTTGGCAATTTTGAGTAGGAAATTATTCTTACTTAGTGAGATTCATCCTTGGAGGAAGATGGTATGAAATTGTAAATTTGGGATTCCTGCCTAAACCCCAGGGGCCAGGGTAGGGCCCTAAAGGGAAAATTAACTAATATTTCAGAAATCTTTTTTTTTCCCTCCAGATTCAGATGAACTGCAGTCCATTTCTCTGCATGGATGGAAAGATCATCAGGGGCTTTACTTAAATTGTAAATTACAGGACCCCCGAGCTATTCGTTCTTCCTTGGGGAGAGGGTAAAGTTTACTATAGTTTATATAGGAAAATAACATTTTTGGGTATATTTTGTCTATTTTTAGTAGGAATTTATTCAAACTTGGTGAGAATCATCCTTGGTGCAAGAAAGTATTACAATTTGAAATTGGGATTCCTGCCCTATCTTTTGTATGTACTACAATCAAATTCCATGCATGGATGAAAATTCCATCAGGGGCTATATCGCACTTTATCTATTTTTCAATTTCATTAACCCCATCCATTTTCATTTGGGGTGGGGGTAAAGTTGGCTTTAGTTTATAAAGGGAAATAACACTTTTTGGTATAAAATTTGTCCTTTTTTAGCAGGATATTATTCAAACTTGGTTGGAATGATTATGGTGCCAGATGGCATTTAGACGGTATGAGAAAATAAGATCCTGCCCCATCCCCACGGGCTGGAGGCCAAGGGATGGGACCAAAATGGGGGAATATCAAAAGTTAAAATATCTTCTTCATCAGACTCAGATGTTTTACAAACAAACAATGTCTTGTCTTTGCCATGGCTGTAAAATTAGGCAAAAAATGCCAATGAACTGACAATCATTTTATAGTGATGTAGGGTCATGTCTTGCCCCTGTGATACCCCAGACACATATGCCCGTGCCTGCAGACAGATTATGAAAAATTCAACTAGACCAACTAATAAATGTTAAAAAATCTCACTACTGAAGCCTTGATATAAAATAATAATTTCTGGATGTCAAAGTTGTGCATGTGCCTGATGATAAAACACCAATTTGGATCTTTGCAATTTTCCTGATAAATTCTGACTTGTTCATTAGGTGATAATCACGATTGCGAGTGGGCCT
Organism: Mizuhopecten yessoensis; assembly: GCF_002113885.1. Classification (NCBI taxonomy): domain Eukaryota; kingdom Metazoa; phylum Mollusca; class Bivalvia; order Pectinida; family Pectinidae; genus Mizuhopecten; species Mizuhopecten yessoensis. The sequence continues at coordinate 165,860 of NW_018408837.1, forward strand.
ATCTCTGAAGTAGATTTAACCAAGGTTATAAATTTTTTAGGTCACCTGAGACAAAGTCTCAAGTGACCTATTGCGATCGCCTTTTGTCCGTCGTCGTCCGTCGTGCGTCCGTAAACAATTTACATTTTCGACTTCTTCTCCAAAACCCCTGAACCAATTTCAATGAAATTTTGCAGGGACCTTCCATGGACAAAGGTCAACAAAA
>NW_018408837.1:166839-184427 GCF_002113885.1 Mizuhopecten yessoensis
CTGTAGGGTGGGGCTCAAAGGAGTCAGTGTGCTAAAATTTCTTCATTTTCCTTGTTAAGAATCAGAGGTGCTAGTTTCAAATCCTTTTTAGTCTGAAATCTGTATGCTAGATATTGAGTAAGGTGGTTTTATTGTTTTTTGTCACTTTGAATAATATTTCTGTTCATGTTAAAAACAAAATCAACTCTCTGTATAAATATATCAGGTGACCGTTAAAGCCCATGGGCCTCTTGTAAGATAAAAGAATCATTAAATGGGACCATGTTACAGGATAGAGTTATGCCCCTTGCATGCTATCAATATATATATATATTTAAATATGTATTCATTAATAATTATGTCCATATGTTTCATTTTATTCTAAACAGGGATCTTGCACCTGTTCCTTGTTTATTCTGAGGAGGTAATTTACTTTTGGAATATCTAAGCACAATATTCCAAGATGTATGGTCACTTCACGTCGGGTCAAGTTAGCGGATCAAGTTCTCCTAGATCGGAAGCTCCGAACTTGAAGAGTGACGAAGCAGCTGCAGTGGCAATCTTACAACATCTGAACAAAGAAGAGCTCCAAAGTCTCCTGGAGAATGATGACAAACTTCAGGATCTCATTTTAGACCTTCAACAGGTAAGGTAGTCTAGCGGTAGGACGCCGGGTTCGTGAACGAAGGGTGGCGGGTGCGAGCCACGTCGCAGCACTGTGTTGTATCCTTGAGCAAGATACTTTACTCCGCTTGTTCCAGTCTACTCAGCTGTAAATGAGATTGTGGTTGGGCAGTGCTAGAATTGTTGAATGCTAGCTGTGAGCGCCGAAATGGCAGCACCGGTTGTATGCTCCTCAGGGAGTCGGGAAAGATACTGGCTGGTTGCAACGGCCCTATAACCATAGATAATAAATTGTGAACCGCATTGAGACGACCTACAAACTAGGTTGTGATAAAGCGGTATAATTATTATTATTATGGATTCATGTGTTCTCATCACAGGTATTGTGTACTATGAAATACACATTACATGATAAATGTATGGAAAATATTGTAAAGGTAGGGAAAGAATCTCAGATGAGCCTTTGTTGTTTGAAAAATGACTGAAGTAGTGTTCTCAGATCAATAAGTTTCGAAACAGGTAGTTGACAGCTGGTTGAGCCTTCACGTACTATTATGCTTACAAGTACATATTCTGCAAGAATAGCCTGTTAAAAGTTGATGAATAGATCTAGCTATTTTTCCTTGCAAAAGAACACTTCTATAGGTGTATATAGTTTAACTTACAATAGGATTGCAGCATCAAACAGCATCACTTTACACATATCACAGCTGGACCATATAATCAATTTGCAAACGTGCTTAACCCTTTCAACACTGTAGACCAGAATGGACTCATCCAGATAAATGTATAGTAGAGTCTGCTAAAGTTACCTAGGGGTGAAAAGGTTAAAGAAATGACAGTATTATTAGTTTGACATAACAGCTTTCTAACACAAGCCAGGTATATATGAGAAAAAATAGTGATTGAATAATGACTTAGATATATATTATAGACAAGGAAATCTTTGGTCTGTGGATAAGATATAACCGACTTAACTACCTTTTGTACTGCCTCGGAATCATACCCTCAGGTTAAGATTTTCTTTTATCTGCATCAATCTTTATGAATTCTTAAATACTTTCCCCAGGTGAAGAACATTCAGACTGAACGTGAGATGTTGATGACACAGAACAGGAGCGTCGCAGAATATAATATTTCCTTGAGGCCAAAACTGGAGTCCCTTAAAACCAAACTTGCTACGAACTATGAAGAAGCCAGTAGCCTCAAGACAACTCTGGCCATGGACAAATCTAAACTAGGTATATACTTACAAGTAACAGTACAGAGAGAACAAGTCTAAACTAGGTATATACTTAACAGTACAGAGAGAACAATGTGAATTTTATATTATTTTTTGTATACTCCATAAATACATGTATTAAGTATCCCCTTACCACTACCAAAAGCTATAACTAACTGTGGGAAACTTTTTTTTTTTTTTTTGGCATACTGATTATCAAAGGTATATTCATGTTGGATAAAACAGTTTCAAACACTCGGTTACAGTTGTCCGCAGTGGTAAGGGATCCTTAAAATGAATAGTTTCATTTTTTAAACTGCTCTTGGCAAGAGCCGAGCGGCTTATCATAGAAAGTAGAATCTCCGATACTCACCTGTGGGTTACATAAAGTCTTCTGATACTCTTCTCCAAAAAATATTCCATACTTTAAATAATTGCTGAAAACAACATGTTTATCTCCGATGCTTTCTACAAGTGTTGTGGTGGTAAAATTTGTGCACTAGATTTGAGCGTTTTACTTTTAGCAACTCGGATTGAGGTCTGAGGAGTGTTACGCGTGTGAAACACCACAGACTTAGATAACAATCTAATTCCGTGGAAACACATGTGATTCGAGAAAGCACATGTGAAGACTGTCTGTAGAAGGAAGAAGTAAATATATATACTTATAAACCGTACGAGTGATGAAGTATAACCTCTATTTTGATGTTTTAAACGGGAACGTAATATGACATATCGTGCTTAGGTTGGTAACGGTAATGCCTCTGAGACGAGGCGATATGTGAACTGTGTATGCCTATCAAACATTTCTGTAACACAGCATGCTATTTCTGGTGTATTTATTTATGAAAGTGTAACAATTAAAGAACATGACACAACTGCCGCTGCTGTTTTACAAGAATTCGCGCCGTGTCAAAATATTATCCAATCCGGTGTAAGGGAAATAACTCTTACGTTGGTAAAGTCGCATTGAGAAATATATTAAACTCAAATATATTCCAAGAACATTTGTGAGATTTTGTTTATTCAATGACAGTAAATAAAGTCACTACATATATTTATAATTATTATTAATATGAATAAATAAAAATAAAAGGAGTACAATGTCTCTTTTCTCCATGCATGTTTTCCCACTAATGTTAATTATCCTTCATTTCACAAGCACAAAATGCACTTATTCTTTATTATCCATTCACCGATTGCCATTCTGCTAATTAATGAAAATTACAACAATGTGTCACATTTAAACAGGGTGAAAAAAGAGAAGAGGGAGAAATCATTTAAGTGGTGATTGATTTTGGAAATTCATAAGGCAACATGATCACATGACCTGATTGTCAATAAGCAGAATAAAGAACTCATATCTGAGGTATTATAGTAGATATTGATGCTCAACGTGTTACTGACGCACTTAAATTAAAGTGGTGAGCGGCTTTAATGTCACACTGACATTATTCTAGTTTTAATTTATTTTTTTGATAAATACAAATATTGATAACAAGAATCCCTTAAGCTTAGACTTGGTTTATCGTTACAAATTGGTTCAAATATTTCTATTCTACATTTTTTTCGTTATTATTTTTTATGTTGATTATGTCAATTGATTGATAGGTTTTACGTTCGCCTCACTATATGTCAATTATTTACAATCTGGATTGTATAGTGTGTTTTATGCTGTATTGTTGTGACAAGGGAGACAAATCATAAAACATGTTGTGCATAAGTTATTGAACAGTTTCACTATTCAGCCACTTCGGGCAGTGTTCAAACTAACATTAGTCCCGTAGTCAATCACCATGAAAAACATTGTAGGTTTATATGGGAATCACTTACTTCACAGACCAAGATGTCTATCCAGTTATTTTCTTCGATCTTTATGATTCCAAGATCAAACATAGTAGTTTATAGTGAAAAAGTGTTTATACACCTTACACCTTATACCAATGGTGTGTTAATAATGAATTCTAAGACTGTTTGGGCTGGAAGAACAGCAGAGGGTGTTGTTCTATTGATGGAATGGCTGCTTATGCTAACAACCTTTTAAAATTTTGTTCCCTGCTAATTTGTCCCCCATTCGTTCCCAGAGGGAACTATAGGTTTGCACTCTGTTCGTCCGTCCAAGAAGGACGATCCATGTGCGACATGTGTGTGAAAGTGACGATTTGTTTTCTAAAATATCAGTTTGAAGTGTGCTCCGGGCGCGGGTCGCATATTTCCCGCATATTATAGAGGGCCGAAGTTCTGACGTTAATCAACGACAGACCGATATGAAAAAAGTCGTTAAAATGTCAGAATAATTCGTGCTACAAGATTGGGTGTACAAGGACAGCTTGGGATGGCAGAGTGCAAGAATTAGGTCACTCACTGTGACATATAACTTGACCTTTGACCTTGGCTTTTGAAAAAGTTTGTCCGGGGCCTATCTTATTTCACCTGGAGTAATCAAATTTGGTTCACAAGGACATCTTGTGATGGCGAAAAGTGTACTGTTCGTTAAATATAGAAATCTTTATCGGAGGGGGACTATAGATTGCCTTACAATACTTTGCCTTGTTAAAAAAAGGTCTGAATTGTAAAATGGTTTTAACGCTGATGTAACTTTGAATAGAAAAATTGATGTGTCTTTATGTCCTGTAAAACACTGGCTGTAGCTAGGTAGTGTGATAATCAAATTATGGCTTACAGGAGCAAGCATTTCTGGATTGAGATGAACAATGAATGTTCCAAAAATATCTGTATATATTGCAAGTTTTTCCCAATCAGATATGAAAAGGTACGGGTCACCTGTCCGATCACATGGGTCACCTCCCATATTAATACCCCCCAGTGTGCTAACATCCAGGCTAACAGAGTAAAAAATTAATAATATTTTTTTTTGAATTTATTTTTTTAGTGTTACGGGGTTTGATTACATTTTCTATTCAATCTAGATGATATGAAAAATGAAAGTAAATTTAGAATGCATGCAGCTCAGGTAAAATGTAACTTGTCTGCTGTGTTGTAGATGCCTTGCGAGGAGAGCTGTCTTTAGATACTGTAAGTGTGCTACTACAAACAGCTACAGCAAAAACCGAGGAAGATGCTGAGGTAAAACAAGACGTTTATTTATGTTTCTTTTCACTGTACCACATTAATAATATGCATGGTTTCCATCGTTTTCTGTTAAATTAATTTTGTTGTTGAAAACTTTCTTGGTCCACTGGTATGTACAGCAACCAAATCTGTACACATCTGTACACGATACATGTATATAAATGATACAATATTCAATTTACAGTCAGTAAAACAAGCCTTACCTGTTTATAAAGAACTGTTTAATATTTTTTGATTGAAGTCGTCATGTATTGATGTCCATCTACAATATTTCAGTGTTAACAGTAAGCCTTGGGTTTTACCAAATTCGACGAAAACCCCGAGGGTGGAATTTCCCTGTCCTATATGGCATGAAAGAGTATTTTTTTCCTCCTTCCAACAACCAGAATAAACTCAGAAACCATGAAAATTCCTTTGGACTGAGTGCCATTTTGAGAATATCAACTTTTCCTCTGAGCTTTTGTGACAAAAACGAATCTATCAGCGAGATTTAGCATACCAGTAAAATTAATTTCATCTTTCTAACGGGTACAGCAAATATATCGTAAAAGGTTTTAAATTCATCACGTTACCTTTTCTGCATTGCAGCATCAGAGTTTTTCAAATTTGTGATGTCACGTCAAGTGAAATGGGGTGTAAGATAGAAAATTTCTTACACCCCTTTTCTATCCCTTGACAGCTCTATCTAATTACGATCATGTAAATGAGAGAAAGGACTGTGTCCTTCACACTTTCTACGATTTTACGGGGATACCAACAAGTCACATGTGGTGCCGCAGTAAGTGGTGCCGGAAATGCTTAATCTAAATTTATTCTTTTTATTTACAGGAAATTTCTGACCAATTCTTTGACCGAAAAATGGACGTGGAAACTTATTTGGAACAATACCTAAATAAAAGGACTCTTTCACATCTGCAACTAGTGAAATCACAAAAGCTCAATGAACTCATACGTGCTCAGCACAGTCAAGCCCAACAGAGCAATCAACAAACCAGTTATAACTGGGGCTCTGGATCCCAAGGTGGTAGCTACCCGGCCCCGCCTCCCATAGCCCAGCCGGGCAGTGGCGTGCCCTACCCCAGTGGTTACCCTTACCATACAGGAGGAGCTTTTCAAATGCCCCAGACTGGTAATTACAACCATAGATGACAGGGAAATGCTCATGAAAGAATTACATTTCAATCTTGAATAAAACCTATTTAATTGTGAACTGTCCAATTTTGATCATTTGTGTTCATTAGAAATGACTCCTGTACAGTATACAATTGTCATGTACTTTGTGAAAAGGGAAATAACTCCAAGACCATTTACATTGATTCTGTGTTTTAATATTTGAGAAGTTTGTGGTTCATATTATACCACTGTGTGTCATGTCTAGAATGGTTAACATTGCAAAAGTTATAGTAGGTAAAAAAGTGTTCCTCCGTCGTCAATTTCATGTATATTTTAGAATGTACGAGAAGGGGTGCAATGTTGATTAACTATTATTTTTTGCAAAAAAATTGCTTTCACAACTAACTAATGCTTCATATGATTTACTGGAAAATATTTAAACAGTAAATTTTACAGAAGCTTCACATCCAGTGATACAGTATTTGGTTATCATGTTTATCTTACTTTTGTCTGTTTATTTACAATGTTCAGAGAGGTTTTTCGGGATGCGTATGATAGCTACATGTTAACGTTTTGATTAATGTGATGTTGCATATATGTGGAGTCAAAGTTTATACAAAGGTCATGACCTGTATATGCATACTCTATGTTAGAAACATTTCACAAGTCTCTAATTTTGGCTTTCTTGGTGAGATAGTTAAATTACAAGTACGGAACACACGTTTTTCATTGCATACTAAAAAATACAACCCCCCCCCCTCCACTAACATATTAACGCTATCAAAGATTTTTTGATTTTTTTTCACAAATCAAGAAATCTGCATCAACCAAAACAAAGCAGTAAAATATCTGCTTAGTATACTTTAGGTTAAATGAAAAAAAGTTTATACCATTAATAACATACAGGTGTCATAGTTTTTAAATTCCCGTTAATTAATTACAGATTTTAATTTCAATTGAAATTTGATCAAGAGAATGAACTTTGAATCCCCGTAAATCAGCTTTGATTCTTGGGTTTGAAAGATCATGACTGTTGGACGTGTTTTTACCCTCCAAGTTTAATGGGAATTCAAATATTAGTTAACTTAAGAAATTTTAAACGTCGAAGGTGAACTGAAAAATCCTGAAATTAAGGCTTGGACTCGAAATTTGAAATTAATCACCATGGAAAAATTGTGACTTACTCTTATTGTATATAGAATATGTGTGATGGTATTACATTGTGCGACCCCTGCGGCAGGAATTTTAGTTTTGTATTTCATTATGTATTTTAAATGCATCTGTTTGCCTCTGTCTTGTGTTAAAACATAATATTAGTACATGTATTGTCTTTTTGTTACACCCTTTTTTTTTATTTTTAACATCATCATGAAGATAATTTCTTTAACAAGATGTGAGTTATGACTTGTGGCCAATATTCAGTTGCTTTTTTGATATTTTGTTTGAACATTACATGTATATTATAGGAGAATGGAGCTTGCCATCCTACCAATAGTTCGGAGCTAATTAGGTACCATTTATTCTCGTTGCCATATGAATTGTGAATCATGAAAGGAAAACAATTAGTGACACCCACTATGCAGTACTCAGCCAGGACATAAATGTATTGTATTTTTTTTTTTTTTTTAAGGAACATGTTTTCTTACGTATCCCCATAACTTAATAAATCTTTTCTGTAAAGAAACCTATACTTGTGGAACTTTTTATAAAAACCGAATAAAGATGAGACTATCAAAACGAAATCTTACAACAGTATTCAGAGATTGAAAATGCAATATTGGCAGGAAGGGTTCGGAACCATGGACTTCTGTTCGCAATACGGTCGCTCTAACCTTCTGAACTACCTAACCTGTCAGCAGTGGTTTTCTTGCCAAGTCCTGATATGGTTATATACCTGAAACGAATGTAAGGGGAAGTTACTCTGCACATCTTTGTACGTGAAGACTACAGAGAGATTCTGAAGTGGGCAGTGAGACAAGGATCCTTAAGTGATTTTTTTGTTTGAGTGGTTTTATGTCCGCTTCACTACCGAGTAGTTCCGTTATTCAGCAGACGAAGAAAAGATAGGAAAGTGAGTAGGCGGGATAAAGTATCTAGTGAAAGGATAGAAAAGGGTGAACTTAAGTAAAGAGCAGGGTACAATTTAATATTTCTGGTGTCAGTAGATGTTCGTTTGCTTAACGCTGCCTTCGTGCAAGATATTTCAGTCACTATATCATAGAGACAGATATATGATGCACCAAGCACAACTGATGGGACATCATGAAGTTAATTAACACAATTTAGAGATCGTGTTATTGAAGGAAAGAGGGATTTGTGCTGCTATTTTACTTGCTTGTGTTTTAGAAATTTGTAGCGTATTTTGTACATCTTGGATAACTTTAAAAACAGGTATTAGACATTGCCTATTAGACATTGCCTATTAGACAATGCATTATGCTTGCCCTTTAAAGAAACCCTTAATGCTTTGAATCACTAATTTTTCAAAAGTCAGTGTAGAAGCTTTCAAACTTTGAAACATCAATTTTAAAAAAATGTTGAGGTTTTCGGAGCATTAATTTTCGAAGAGTAATAGAGGACTGTGAATATTATTTTTTTCGAAGAGACAGTAGAGGCTTAGAAGTACTTATTTTCTTGGATTATTCATTTCCAGAGAAACGGAAGGAGCTTCAAATATTTTGGAGAATTGCTGGAGACTTAAGGATATTCTTTTCGTGATTTTTTCGAAGAATTGTGAGAGGCTTTGGAACATTAATGTTCGGGGGAAAGTAGAGGCTTTGCAATATTGATATTTGTTATATCATACTTTGAAATGGATCATTTCTGAATAGCCTACATTTTTTGGATATCATTCTTAAAGATTAGCAGATGCTTCGAAATATTAATCTTCGGTATTTGCAATAAAAAAATGTTTAATATGTCATTTTGAAAGTTTTTTGTTTTTTTTTTTAAATTAGGAAAACTTAATGATAAAAATTTCGAAAATTTAATGAATTTCTTTAATGCCAAACATGTCAATAAAAAAGGATATTGATTTGGAAAAAAAGTAATAATTAAAACTTAACCAGCGCCACAGTGAAAATTGTCAACGTTAAATATTTCATTTAAACCGAAAATGCCATCAACCATTACTGCTATGTTCATGCCATGCAAGTTAAGTTATATATATAACTAATATCTGTTTTCCCTTTTTTAATGTGTTATTTTGTGTTTGTGAACAGGATAATGATGTGTATTGATGACGCTATAGAATGACTTGATGATACGTGATAACAAGTAGAGTTATCGAAGTAAAATGTGATCAACATAGACAACAGGTGGTTTGTGATTTTTGTTCTCAAAATAAACAGGTGTACACCTGTAACCAGAAGTGCCTTTCAAATAGAGTATTTTTATATTATTTATATTTAAGCATTAAACAAATAATCTGTTGCGTGTTATGGTCCTATAACACGGAACAGGATTCGGTGGTACTCAGGGATCGTTAAAGAACATGATTAAATGTAGATTCCATGTGAAACGATGTTCTTCGTTGTTAACTAACTAGTAAATCAATTCAAAATTACAGAGTTTACAAAACTCTGAATCCTGAAAGGTGGAGTCTTCTGTTACAAATGCAACACCAATCACGAAAGTCAAGAAAAGTAAACATGCTATAAAGGGCTTAAGAATTCATAACATGCATATATAGTAAAGGCAACATCGGAAGTCTGGTCATCAGATAATGATGACTGACTTTTTTTGTCTGCTTACCTGGTAGAAATTTATAGTTGAGATATTTGCTTGTCAGGAAACTTATATTCCTAATAACTTCTCATGCGTTGGAAAAAAATAGGTGGTAGATTGGTTTGGTTTGGTTTTATTAGCTCATGGTGAGCTTATGCCATACCGCAGCGTCCGTCGCCCGTCCGTCAACTTTTCCTTTAAAACGCTACTAGTCCTGAACGGCCGAGTAGATTTTGACTAAATTTGGTCTGGAGTATCCTTAGGCCAAGGGGACTCAATTTTTTATAAACGGCGGGTGTGGCCCCCCTGGGGCAGAGGGGCGGGGCCCAAAAGGGGAAATAGAGGTAAAACCTTGAAAATCCTTCTTCTACAGTAGGGATTAAAGGATTTTATCCTAATTTAGTCTGGAGCATTCTTGTGCCAAGGGGACTCAATTTTGTATAAATGGTGTGTGTGGCCCCCCTGGGGGTTGGGGGGTGGGGCCCAAAAGGGGAAATAAAGCAAATTCTTTAAAATCCTTCTTCTACCATATGGATTGAGGGATTTTATCCTAATTTAGTTGGAGCATCCTTGGACAAAAGGGACTCAATTTCGTATAAACAGCGAGTGTGGCCCCTCTGGGGACAGAAGGGAGAGGCCCAATAGGGGAAACATAGCAAATTCTTCAAATACCTTCTTCTTCTGTACGAATGGCAGGATTTTGTCCAAATTTGGTATGAAGCATCATTGGGTGAAGGGGAACCAATTTTGTATAAACGATGTGTCTAACCCCCCTGGAGGCAGAGGGGCGGGCCCAATAGGGGAAATAGAGGTAAAACCTTTGAAATCCTTCCTTTACCATAGGGATTTAGGGATTTTATCCTAATTTAGTCTCGAGCATCCTTGGGCCAAGGGGACCCAATTTTGTATATGCAGTGGGTGTGGTCTCCCAGGGGCAGAAGGGCGGGGCCCAATAGGAGAAATAGAGGTAAAACCTTTAAATCCTTCTTCGACCATCGAGATTAAGGGATTTTTTCCATATTAAGTTTGGGGCATCCTTGGACCATGGGGTCTCAATTTTGTATAATTGGTGGGTATGACCCCCCTAGGGGCATAGGGGTGGGGCTCTGTTTGAATTTTTTTCTCGCTATATATCAAGTATTGGATGGATCTTTCTGAAATTTCATATGTATTTACAGAACCTACCATGGAGTGCTATATCTTTACTTCATACCAATTATTTTAAACATATTCAGGTGAGTGAAACAGGCCCTCTGGGCCTCTTGTTTTGTTTTACGTCCCATCAACAGCTAAGGTCATTTAAGGACGTGCCTCCATGTGTGATGTGTAGGCGTGATTGTGTGTGTGGGTGGGTGGGTGCAGGAGACGGGGTTTGTTGGTGTACTTGCCTCATTGTGATAGCGCAGATTTGATGCCGTTTTTATTGTGCTACCTCATCTGTGACGCGTATACTTCTTTAGTAGACAAGACTCACAAACGACCTGATACTCTGACCAATATTTTTGTCTTACAAGTTTTAAAAAGGATAGAGTAGCGACCATACTGTAGGAAAATTTCAAGATACAAAAGTGACAAAAAAAGGTTCCATGGTGGCTTTAATGTAAATTTGTTTGAGGATAAATAAGACGTGGGTATTTTGAAATCAGATATCTTCGTGGAGCCCAGATATCATGGTTTCCGGACAAGAAACCATTTCGTGGGAACATTCGTTGATTACCAGTAACCACTCAAACGGGGAATTGCTTTATGTCAAACTTTGAAGATGAAGATTCCACATGAAATCTACGAAATTACAAACCCCACGAAAACTAGTGTTTTAACAGTAATTTTCAGAATTCATATAATTCATATCAAAACTTAAACAGTTCATTTGTATAGATAAATGAAGTTCAACTTCATCAGAATACAAAAAGCAGATCGAAATGGAACAGTCTGTTGAAATATTGTTTCACAAAACAAGTGTCGATTTGCATGAAACTGGTCTCGTGCTCAAGCGTAGATTTTGTGCTCAAGTTTAATTTCTTGTTCTTGTTATAACTTAATTAAAAAATCTGTATTTGTCCATGAAGAGACTTAATTTAGGCCAGATACTCTTTCCAATGTTAACATTTGACTTTGTGATCGTTTGACAGGAGTTAAGTGAGTTGCAAAATAGATGGTTTGAGCGCAGAATCCATGCTTGAGCATGGAACGGCTTCATGAATACGGGCTCTGATAATATTTTATCTGTGCATTTCGTCTTGCTTGTACTGTTTTCAAAATAGTCTACAAACAACACAACAAGACATAATTACTTGTTTGTTCAGACTTCAGAGACAAGGGACCGATATAACATATTTATTCTAGAGGATAACACCTAATAAGTATAAGTGGTTTTAAACAGGGATTATTCAGAAACGAAATAGAAAATAGTATACAACAACGTTAATGCACATGAACAAAACAAGTCTTTACGAAGTGACCCCACTCCTGTGTGATGTAGACAGAAATCTCGTGGAAATCAACGAAATTACAAACCCCACGAAAATTAGTGTTTTAACAGTAATTTTCAGAATTCATAACCAAACATCAACAGTACATATGTATAAATAAATATATTCAGTTCAACTTCACAAGAATACAAAAAACAGATCGAAATGGTACATGCTTAAATACATAACAGAAAAACAATGGTTGATTGAAATATATTATGTCATAGAACAATTGTTTATTCAAACATCGATCATCTGATATTTTTTTTATCTGTGCTTTTTGTCTTGCTTGCACTGTTTTCAACTGATTACATTGCCAACAAGACATATTTACTTGTATGTTTGTTCAGAATTCAGAGACAAGGGACCAATATAACATATATTCAAGACATTAACACCTAATAAGTATAAGTGGTTTTAAACAGGGATCATTCAGAAATGAAGTAGAAAATAACGTTAATGCAAAGGAACAAAGCAAGTCTTTCCTAAGTGATCCCACTCCTGTGTGATGTAGACATAAATCTCAATTTAAGGGTAAGATTTGTGAGGTTAAGCGCGAAGGCTAATTCAAACATCTTATCCCGAGGGTTGATACTTCTCTGTCTGCATTACAACATACAGGAGTGATTGATTGCTTCTCTACTACACTTTCCTATCACATGAATAAGTTGTAATTGGGACCCAAGTTTACCATCCAGAACACATGCTATATGTATGCCATATTGACGACACGACACCGTCTACACTGCATAAAGTGATGATTGATACATGAAGTGTCGTTTTCAGAATAATAGCGTAAACAATCAATCCCTAGGTAAATTAAAACCAATAGAAACTATATTCCCTGTGTGATCTAGACAGTGACATCTCAACCCGAGGGTCATGCATACACTACCCAATGTAACTATAGGTCATACTCTGGGTATGTCACAATAACCTGTTCCCATACAAAGTTAATATTGAAAATTAAATAAAGGGTGATATTGAGGTATATTGATCTTATTACAAAATGCCTTTAAACTACCCGATCCATGAAAGAAAAAAATATCTCAAATTTGCTCAATGATGAATCGATATATATATATCAGATATAGAACCGTGTATTTCAATTAATTTAAAAAGCGTTATAGATTGCAGCCCTGTACCCGTGTGATAGGCAATCGACCCCGTCAACTGCATTGTAAGGTATAACAGCAGTGGTATGGACCAGGAAGTAATTTACATTCATTACGCCACTGTAGTTACCCGTAAGTGTCTATATCAGTCTTATCCTGGTAACTATTGCATGCAGTAGTGTATGTCGGTGTTTTGGTTAAACGTAAACAGGTAAGTGTCACGTTGCAGTATTTCATTTACATTTTGATCACTCATGAAAGCACGAAACTGTTACTATGACTGTGCAATCCGTCTGCTATAGATAAGAAACAACCAAATTATCCATTAAACATATATTTATTGACTTAAATTGATATTATGACTGTGCGATCGCCTCTCATATACATAATGTATGTTCAACAAGATAGTTATTCATTGTGCCTCCTGGTAATATGAATTGTCTTATTCATGCATCTTGAAATGATGGTATAACATCGACTCATGGTCATAGATTAAGGGTTCCATGGTCGATCAGGAATGAGACAAATGAAGCACAGCGAATTGTATGCAATAAAAGCTATACGCAATCACCGGTAGTCTCAGACTTCGCTCGTTTAGTGCAGTGAAGGATATTATTATTATTATATCATTAGAGCGATACCCTAAATGCACTCATGCAATCTGTGACGTCAGACACATTTCTATGGTATTGCTTATTTATCTATTTGAGGTCTGTTTGTCTCTTTAAATACAAACAACATAGACAATATGTAGACTTTTATGTTATCAACTGATTCCTATACAGGTAGGTATCGGCTCGGTCATTCAATACCCAATATCTCGATTCCGAAATCTAAACAAAGCAGGGTCACCAATTGTCTTCCATTGTAATTTTGGTATTAAATGATGCTACATGCATCCATTTAATGATATAACATATTTTGTAATGTGTATTTAATTTGTACAAAGAGAAAAATAGACATGAAATTGATCAATAGAAAATGCCACAGATATGTGTTCATCTGATATCCCATATTACACGTGTGCATTGAGGGTACGGATTTTGACTTACTTATACAATCACTCATAGCAGTGAGGATCCCCGTACCACTGCCAAAAACTGTAACTACCCATTGGAAACTGTTTTATAGCTTTGATAAATCGCTTAAGAAAATAATGTCATACCTTGCGTGATTTTATGTATTTTTAAAGATAAATTAAACAAACTGTAATTAACAGCAGTGTTTTGAGTGTAAACATTAAGTGGGGCTAGACCGAGATTCGAGTCTTTAAGGGGAGACTTCTTTGTATAGGAAAATCAACAGTGTAGTGGGACAGCGATCCTTAGTTCACTTATTATATAAATTCATTTGCAATTCAATTGCTCAATATGAACTTTTTATTGTAGACTAGCAGAACACAAATGCAATAACATAAGAATTTAACATGAAAGATAATTGGTTTTCCGTTATGAATTTTATGTTTGAGTAATGTTCTATGGTGGCTGTTCGTCTCTTTGTTGTACGTTGTGATATATAATTATTCTGTTTTGAGAAAGGGGCGGATTGCCTCGACAGCTTGACAAATCATGATTTGTCTGAACTGTCGTTATTACGTCTTTGATTATAAACTGTACACATATACGATTCGGATAAATCCGTATAATGATAGCATATACCTTTGAGACGAGTTCATCTAGCAACCACTGAATCGGTTGTCCCACTATCTAGCCAGGGTTTAAATTGACAAATTGACCTTTCTCATTGTTATCTATCCCAGTTATGCTGAAGTTTGGCAAGGGAGCCGCCAACTTTATTCTGATAATGAAGATATAGGTGGATTATCGGGACCCTGCTCTTTTTTATTTATCTAAGCTCACACATGTTCTAATTTAAACAATGCTGGTATTTTCCCACAGACTGTGTGCTATCTAGATCAATAATTCGTTCATGCGAATTGTGATAAAAGAAAGAAATGTTTACTCAAAAAAATATAAATGGAAAAAGGTGTTTTTTTTGAAGTACAAAGTAATCGCTGAATACACACAGTTAATATTATCAAATTATATTTAAGCTTGTCCGTATACACTAATTTGTATAGCCTGCCCTCTCCTGTAAGGGATTGCTCTCTTCAGTGCAGCCTCATATCGACTGTATTATGACCGGTATCTGTGCTTATCACTTCTGTCAATATCTAATTAAAATCAGGTGTAAAACACAAGCTATTGAACGTGTCATTATATTCGATATACTTCTATGTATTGATCTCAACACTGTATGATAAAAGGTTTACCACATACATCTATTTATGGATTAAAATATTTAATGTATTATTTTCTAGATAAAGAAATTGGATTGGTGCTGAACTTTTGTAACAAATATGGCTGAGGCACTTGCATGGAGGTTAGTATAGTAATTATTTTAGCCTAACGAGTTTGTTATACGTATTTATTTGTGATGAAATTTAAGTCGTTTGAATCATTTTATTTATCGATTTTTTATTTTACAAGCATAACTTGAAATACTGAATGATATTGATACAAAACACAGTAGCTGTTTTTAACTCACCTTAGTGAGCTTATGCCGTGGTGCGGCGTCCGGCGTCACTATTTTAATTTTAACAACTTCTTCTTAAAAACCAAGAGGCCTAGGGTGATGATATTTGGCCAGAAGCAAATTGGAATGAAGCGCTACCAAGTTTTTCAAATAAATGACCTTCGCCTATTTTCAAGGACACAGGGGTCAAATATGTTAAACACTTTAAACAACTTCTTCTGAATAACCAAAATGTCCAGGGTGATGATATTTGGCCAGTAGCATGCTAGGATGAAGGGCTACTAAGATTTTTCAAATGAATGACCTTTACATCTACTCAAGGTCACAGGGGTCAAATATGTTTAAAACCTTTATACAACTTCTTCTCAATTACCAAAAGGCCTAGGATAATAATATTTGGCCAGTAACATGCCTGGATGAAAGGCTGCCAAGTTTGTTCAAACGAATGACAATGACAAATATTCATGGTCACAGGGGACAAATATGTGTAAAATCTTTAAACAACTTCCTCTGAATAACCAAAAGACCTAGGATAATATTATTTGGCCAGTCAAATGCTGGGATTAAGCGCTACCAAGATTGTTCAAATGAATGACCTTGACATATATTCAAGGTTACAGGGGACAAATATGTTTAAAACGTTTTAGCGACTTATTCTCAATAAGCAAAAGGCCAAGGGCGATGATATTTGGCCATTAACATTCTGGGATGAAGGACTATCAAGTTTGTTCAAATGAATGACCTTCGCCCATATTCAAGGTCACAGTGGTCAATATATGTTTAAATCTTTAAATGACTTGTTCTGTATAAGCAAAAGGTCCAGGGTAAAGATGTGTTGCCGGAAGCATGCTGGGTTGGAAGACTATAATCTTTGTTCAACCTCATGTCCTTGTTCGACATTCAAGGTCACAGGCGTCATATGTTTAAATCTTTTCATAGGTTCTTATGAATCAATCACTGATATTCTGCCTGTAGCTGTAAGTCCACTTTTAAGATTACATGTATGAGATTAATACCAGGTGAGCGATCCAGGCCCATTGGGTGTCTTGTTTCTGTATATAAACGTGTCTTGGATACGCTTTCTCAGATTTATTTTAAATTGACTATTTTATTTATTTATATTTTTTCAGCGATGACGAAGATTCTGATGAGTGAGTACTTTTTATCTTTCAAGTAAACAATGGAAGACAAAATAATGAGTATGTATGCATGATCATTGTTCAATTTTCACATTTAAAAAGTATATCCAAACGAAAAATTTGCCTTTTTGAAAAATGATCGTATTTCACTACATGAAATTACACTATCATTATTCTTATCTGCATCAATAATACAAAGCCTTGTATGTTTGTTTCCCCCTGAAAGCAAAAGACATCAATAAAATAAAATAAAGCTGGCCGTAATTTTAATAACTTATCGACTTTATAGCCAGTGTTTAAATGACGAGTTGACCCTTTACTGTTAAAAGTCACAGTTTCTCGTGCCCTTTTAACACACAGCCGCCATTTTTTTCTGATAAAGCAGATATAGGTGAAATATCGTGACCTCAAGCTGATTTATTGAAGCTCACATGCTTTGATTTAGACGAAAAAGGTATTTTCCCACACATTACATAATCCATAGATCTTTTCATTGTGGTGGCCATAAATATTTAAGATAAGAAAAAGGAGGTTTTTAGTTTATTTTTTGGAGGGAGGGGGTGGGGGCTGG
>NW_018408837.1:184503-209306 GCF_002113885.1 Mizuhopecten yessoensis
TGGGATATTATATACTGTTTATAGCTTCTTCTGCGATTATTGTTGTCATGTAGTTAAACTATTTGTGGAATTAAATGTGAAAACGTAGCTCGAACTCGAAGTTAATCAAAATAAAACCAAACATTTACAAGGAAACCCCCTTAAAAAGTACAGGAACACTAAGACTAAGTGGTCTTGAAAGCTAAGCGTCTTCTGTTTCATTGATGACACCCGTCATATAGATATATTTCAAATCAATTAATAAACGTTCTTATAGAGGGAGCTGCGGCAGTGACAACTAGCGAAGTAATGTCCTACGCAGTGGTTTTAGTACCCGAGGAAAATGCAAAAATATGTTGTGTTTTGCATGTGTAGCTTGCCATTGTCATATTGAAATGTAAACTTTCATTAACCGTATGCTTGTCAAAGTTACTCTTGTTTGTTGTAGACTAAGTTTCATTGAGTCTGCGATAGGAATGTAAGTACTGCAAAAAAACTTTTAAAAAGTGTGGAAAAAATTATCATCACATTTATTAAATCATTAGCTCAGATTGGTTATGTTGAATAAAAGTCGGACATTAAAATTTTGGGATCACGATACTGCTGGGTGATAAATGTGAAAGTCGAAATTGCATGATTTTGCAAAAGATGTCACGGCTAATACATAACCTGAGTTACTAGATCAACATATGTTGAATATTGATTTTAAAGAAAGTTGTCATTACATTATTGGGGAAATAAAACCACTTGACACACTTTATCCTTACCTCCAGACATCCCTCCTGAATGATATGAGCATCTTTTCTTTCAGGTATGAATCGCATAAGTAAGTACATGTATCTAACAAAACTCACCTTAACTGTGCAGAATCGAATATGGCGTACAATAGGTTTACATGATTTTCAAATAAGTTGATCATTTATATAAATGCTGGTAATTTAATCAAATCTTTAAATGGAACATGATATATTGAATAATATATATACAAACAATTTCAAGAAACCTTCTAATGCGAAAGTGAAAAAATAATGAAAATAATAACAACAAAATGTTATAAATATTGTGTCGCCTCAATCAACGCTATCGAGGTTATATTTCATAATGAGGTGAAGGAAACATTTCTTAATATTTAGCGGGTGCATTATTTGAAATCAACATTTGTTTTGACATTTAATTTCATAAATTGGAATATTTTGTAGAAAAGACACCAGTAGGTACGTATGCTATTTAAGTTTTTGTTTTTAGTTGATACACTCTAAGCAGTTGTTGTACGTATTCAAAGATAAAATGTCACGACTTAATTGCTTCTTATGGGCTGCGAGCACAGCATTTGTTTGCAAAAATGCGGCCAATGTAGTTTTAAACGTAATTTTTGATCAAGTTACTACTATTGAGCTTACCGAAAAGGAAGATGAACATTACAAATTGAAACATAAAGTATTAAACAGTAACTAGCTTATCATTCTACGTAAACTTTAATAAATTGCTAAATATATATTTACATTGCATGACCATAATATGAATTTTCCGTATTAGAATAAGGTTCAATGGATTTAAAAAAAACGCGTTTTGATTGTGTCTATGTTTGATACATATTTATATATATATTGCAATGCGACATTGTTACTTTCTACAACACTATTATACGTCGTTGAATCAACAAATGACAGTAAATATCAGTAACCTCATTGCTGATTCTGATTTGAAGGATGCAAGTTATAAAGCATGCGCGCTTAAAAAGTGTGCAATTGAATATTGCTTTTGCTTTAATATGAAGATATTGTTACACCTTTTTATTTTATAGATTGATCGTGGATGACACAACATCTGTGGCAGTCCAGTACGTATCTAACACTAATTATATGTATGTTTGTATATAATGTAATTTTTTTAATATGCTTGACCTTATGGGAGACAAGTCTTTGACTCAATATGTTATCAAGTTTAAATAAGATTATGATTATTATTATTATTATTACATGTGTGTATTCTATATCAATATAATTTTTTTGATTGGAGTTTTATGTAACAAAAGCTTGATCAAATATAGATATATATTACTTGTTGAATGAATCAATTCATTATAACGGTATACGTTTTCTTGTTCATAAATACATGATAAAAAAAATGATTTACTGATCCAATTTTCTCTCAATTTATCAAACAACATATATCTGTGCTATTTCAAAGTTATTACGTTTGTACGAATTGGTTTATGATGCACACGTACAAGTCAGATATTTGTTACAGTGATAATGCAATCTGCAATCGGTTTAATAAGATACACTATTCTAAACATATTCTATTTATAGATTATCAGCCTTCCGTCAGAGGTGTGAAAAGTGAGTACATATTTATAACGAGGAAAGTATTTGTGATTTTCACGACCATTTGTATTTATCTTTAGATATGTTTCTCATGGTTTATTGTTACGCTTTCTGGCAATCTCAAATGAATTATTTGAAATAATTATGCAGTTTTTTAGTATTCAATGATAAATGATGACCCTTACAGATACAAATATTATCGGTTGTTCATATTCTATGATGAAATAGTGATATTTCATATTCAATTCTTTTAAATCCTATGTATTGTTCTTATTTATATTAACTTTGTATTTGTCTAAAGTTTGACATTAACTATTTGTTATTGTAAATCTTTTATTCATATGAAATGTAACAACACCCACGATGAATCCATTTAAACATTTTTGTACATTAGTTATTTTGCATTGCAGTGGAGCCAAGCCAGAGGTATTGGAGCGCTTAAATAGGTAACACTTTAGAACGTTTGTTCATGACGAAGAATGACACCAGCTGAGTCATCTGTATGACCCTATACTGACATAACATGAGAAGGGGCTAGATCTACACCCTTCCTGTAACCTATCTTATGCAGTGTGTATACGCTCCCTATCGATAGGCGAAACGTCCCTGGTCGAGTGACAAAAAATATACAATTTCGTTACATCGTTGTACAGGTAAAACAAAATACAAATCGCTCACTCAGTCACAGCTTTACAATGGGATCTTGTATTAAATCCAAAGAATTATGAAAATTGCTTCAAATGGAAATGTATATTACTGTTAACTGGATACAGTGTATAAGATTTTCTAAATCCTAATTTAACCTACATGTATGGGCTATTTCAGAGGAAGTCAACTAAAACGGAATGTAATATAATACTAATGAATTGGCCTGTTGTCTTCAATTCTCTCTCATTTTACCAAGGTATTACATACAAATGTATTCGATCTTCAGGTTTATCATACACATGTCCCCCTCAAGTCTCGTCCAAAACTGTATGATGGTATTTGATACCAGAGTAATCTTGTTTCATTTATCAGTTTAGAGGAACGGTTGGATCGTTTGTCGGGTGTCGAAGACAAATCGCCTGCGTAAGTAAAAGTTGCCACAAATTGATTTATAGAAACTGATTTTAAATGGTACTTATCATAGTGTACGGTTTATCGGTTAATATTGTGACTTTCGTTATTGATATTCTAATAATTTTAAAGGATGAATAGCGACTTCTTTTTTTTTTTTTTTTAATTATATTAGTAACTAATAATTTGGTTAGTACATCATGAACAGGGGAAAATTTTGGTACCTACTGTGTACCATGAAACTTGTGCCCAGTCAAATATTCGCCCTTTGCCGGTGAAATTTATGTTCGCCTTGTCTTAATTTCGCCCTTCACATGTATTTACCATTTATTGTATATTGCGTACCAATATTCACTTGTCATAAGAAAATTCGCCCTCAACGGGGAGGGCGAAAAATGTCTCAGTATACAGCATTTATGATGCTTTTTTTGTTAATTGCAGGGTGCAGACAGACAACCTTATAATGGTCACCTGTCATCCAGTTAATCCGAACACAATATCGGACCTGGAGTTTGGTGCCACAGAACAGCTCGAAACGGAAGTATTCTACTTAAATACGGAGTCGTTCAAAAAACAGGGAAGACGGAAGCTGGTTGAATCCGATATCCAAGGATGCATTCAGCTATGTACACGTGATATCGAGGAAACTATCGTTAGAGTAGCAGATGGAAAAGTTAGAATCGTTGCACCGCTTGACACCAATAGAAAGTACTTGTCTCACCGTCTACATCTAAAAGATGATGATGGATGGAAAACAATTAGTGGCGTTCTGAAGGTAAAGCTCCTTTCCGTATTCTTGCATATGCACGGGCAGAGGATATGAAATAGTTGTTCATTTTTGATATAACATTGAATGTACATATTTTTACGAGTGTACTAGAATACTCTCGTTATTAGAAATGAAATTCTCGATTAAAATAGGATTTAGCCACAATCAATCAAAAGGTATAATTTTCTATGGAATATCACAAAATGTTATATAACTTTATATTCCTTATGGACACTTTTTTGGTACACGTCTATTTCTTCACACAAAAATCTCAAATGCATGTCCGCATGTCCGTTTCATAATATTTTACCATTTTTATAATTGTTAAATATAGTTTGAAAAATACTATCTATAAAATAACGTTTTGATACAGCAACCACCATCATTTTAAGTTGTTACAGCATGTCTTTTGATAGGATCAAATGCCGTCATTTTTTTTCCAGTTGCTGTTAATGTTAATGATGCTGTGTGTAAAATACTACATTTTCCGTATTTAACTTACCCAATATGATGCATCATGCAACAGTGAGAAAATAATGATGTTAGAATAGCGGTGATAATAATAATATAATGTATACATACATATAAATGCATTATCATACAAACAGAATCGCCAAGTGGTGTTAAAAGAATTTGATGGTTTCTTGTTCGTCTTTCTCATTAGCAAGGAACATTTGAAGCGACCATCCCTATTCCGGTGAAAGCGCTGGTATGCGTTACATCTATGGGGACAGTATACGATGTTACAGTTGGTCCAAATGGAATGGAACATCGTTTTGCCTCAAATAGAGATGTTTTGATCCGTTTCCCTAAAGGATCCGTCCAGTCACGTCAAGTGGTACATGTGTCGGTAAGTCTTCATGTAATCAATATGAAGTTGAATTTTGTAGTTTTAAACCTCAACGCGACTTTGAGGACTTCTTGCATTTGTTTGTTTTCCTTCTTCTTATTATTCCTTTTTGTTTGTCTTCCACCTAAAGGTTTGTTCAGTTTTTTGTCAAAAAGTACTGTCCGGATACTTATGAAACGTAACATTGATGGACACATGTAAATTAACATCTCACATTTCTCATTAAAATCTAGCATTAAACATGGCCACTGTGACCTGTGATTGTCTTAGACATGTAGGGCTATACCTTTTGTTTGTTCTTTGTATTGGATTATAATGAAAGTTGGTGAAAGAAATGTAAATATCATGTAGTTCTAGAGTTAAAAACAAGGTCGATGTTTGTGTACAAATTGGACGATCTTGCCTGGATTATGTTTTGTCAACATTAAATATTTCTTTGTTTGTGTATTATTGGATGACGAACTTAACCGCAAACTATAATTTGCCTGTATCACAAAATGTTCTCTACGGCCTGTATTCTGATTGGCAGAAGTTGAGAATTTCCATGAAGACCGGTTATCCATTTTATTCTATATAATATTGTATTGTTGTTAGGGGGATACGGAACAAATGAACTTTCCTACTGCAATTAGACTAGAGTGTATGTCAACGTTGTGAATTCATTAAACAAATATGTATTTTAAAGTTTTTCATTACAAATTAATTCAAAGTCAAACGAAACATATAATTAAATAAATGAATTGCAATGCAATTTCTGTGAGACCGACTCTAAAAAGGACACAGGAACTATGTTATGTGGTTTTCCGATCGTCTATCAGGGGGGCAGTGTCAGTTCCAAGTTTTTTCAAATTTGTGTTTAATACCTCTAGAGCCATATTAACATTAAACAGCCCAATGTCCTAAACTGAAAATCTTACAAAGTCCTTTGATTGTACCAAAATAAATTGTTAATCTAAACTTGTATTTGTATAATTCTAATAATGTTTATTTCTGTTCGACATACTCCAATTCTGTTGTTTGTTGGAGGCACGGTAGTCTAGTGGTAGGACGCCGGGCTCGTGCCGAAGGGTTGCGAGTTCGACTCTCATCACGGCACTGTGTTGTATCTTTGAGCAAGATACTTTACTCCGCTTGTTCCAGTCTACTCAGCTGTAAATGAGTACGTGGTTGGGAAGTGCTAGAATTTTAGAATGGTGGCTGTGAGCGCCTATTGGCAGCACCGGATGTAGGTCCCCAGGGAGTTAAGGAACATTTTGGCTGGTTGCAAAGGCCCTTTAACCACGGATAATAATTAGTGAACCGTTTTGAGACGACCTACGAAGTAGGTTGTGATAAAGCGGTATATAGGAACCTCGAATTATTATTATTACTATTATTTGCCAATACTGATTTGAATTCCTCCTTTGTTGTAGCTGTTTTCATTTATTTAATTTGTTTATCATTCTTTATTTGATGATTTCGTATTGTCTTTTCAGCAGAGTCATGTAACGAGTGAGCAGGATGGAAGTAATTTACCAACATATTATGTAATATAAGTTGGTTTATTCTTTTGTAGCTGGAATCAGCTGACCGTTCCGCAATACAGCAGCTGAAACAAAACCAGCCCGAATTGTCCATTGTAGGATACACTGACATCGTTCACATTAAGCACTCCGAGCCATTCATGAAAGATATATGTGTTGAACTACCGATGGAAATGATTACGAGTGATGATATCGCCGCCTGTGAACTTATTTCGGTTCATTTTCACGATGACGATATCGTCATTGACCAAAAGGGAAACAAGTTGAAAAAAGTCGGGAAAAACAAAATCAAACTCGAAACATCTGTGTTCTCTGGGTAAGAAATGTACCTTTTATGCATCAATACATTTGATGTGTGATAAATATAATATTTCGATTTTCTTTTTTTAACACATTTGTTATCACATAAAATGGACAGTCAGAATATTTTATGAAAAAAACAATAATTATGTCTTCATGCTAAAATGTCCAGTTAAACGTTATTTGATATAATACTAAAGTAATATATTTTTATAACTTGTTACAAAACAGTAGCCCATTGAAAATACATTTATAAACAATGGAACTATCCTTTTGCCTTACGGAATCATGCTTATAGTTTAACTAGCGGAACAAACAGTAATTGCGATAAGTAGTTAGACATGAAATTATCTTCTTGGATTAAAACTTCAAACCAATGATTATTAGAGTAATCACAGTTATGTCAACAAAACATTACAATAATTTGATATAGTTCTCATACATATATATTAAATATATTTTTCTGGATATATTAAAAGATTTATTAATAATTCAGTATTTATTAAGTTTATACATAAATATTTCATATTTTTTTTTAAATAACTAAATGTACATGGATGCATAATAGGATACTGATAAATATAAATCTTTTATTTGAAGGAAAAGTGTAGTCGCCAAAAAAAGAAGACACAAACAGAAAAAGAAGAAGACGGATTCTGAAAATGTCCATGCTATATACGGCTATAACACTCCCTGCAGCATTCTGGTGTTTCTTGGAGTGGGACCGACGGAAAATTCTTGGCTGATATGGGGAGAAATTGCACCGGAGCGCGATGTTGAAGATGTTGTTTTGAAGCGGACGAACAGCAACAATTTAAGAGAACCTCCTAACTGTAGATCTGGGGGGAAATCGTTTAAAAAGAAAACAAGGATACGAGTACATCTTGGGTCAGATGGATGTTTCAAAATGTGTAACGGTGTTGCAGAAACACATACGATCGTTTATCTTCCAACAGCAAAACACAACTACATCAGCTTTCCTGTAACTAAAACTGGAACTGGAGAAATGGCAATCCTGCATTTCAAATCTGAAACAAAGAAAACACCTTGTCAATTGTATACAGCATATTTCCGTCCAGTCGGAATATTGCCGCTTTCGTCCGAATCTTCAGATGCAGATCAACCGACAAGTATGTATTACTACCATGATCGAACTTATCTATGTTAATCAAAACATAAATTATCCATGTTCAATGTCTTTTATCATGAAGAAAATGCTAAAATATAACCAATCTGGCAACTTTGGTTGAGAAGCGCAGTCGTTATTATGACAATCTGTCAGATATTAAGGACAGTTCAAAATGTGTCGTAAATTTGACGTTATGTACATCTGTAATTGTTTTACATTGCGATAAAATCATAACAATATGATTCTGCCATAGACACTAAAACAATTATATAATTGATGTTTTAATGATAAATTATGTTAAAGAATTCATTGCAATTGCAGTAATAGTTTTAACGAAAACGTTTTAATCGTCAATTCGTCAATCTTGTTTTATTAAAATATTGTTTACATTTATTTATTATTTTTTCATTGTTTTGAGGGATGTTTAACAGTGTGCTCAATATATAACATTGTTTTTGTGTGATGTCAAAAAAGATATGGAAGATGTTTTTTTTCGATTGATTCGAGAAATGTTAATAAAAATATGACTATATAGAAATGGTTGTCCTTAGTCATTTCTTCTGTATAGTATTTAGTAAAAAAAATATTGTTTCTTAGTCAGTGTTCTGTATGTTAAGTAGTAATAACATATGTTTATACTTAGTCAGTGTTCTGTATGTTAAGTAGTAATAACATAAGTTTATACTTAGTCATTGTTCTGTATGTTAAGTAGTAATAACATATAGAAATGGTTGTCCTTAGTCATTTATTCTGTATAGTATTAAGTAGAAAAAATATTGTTTCTTAGTCAGTGTTCTGTATGTTAAGTAGTAATAACATATGTTTATACTTAGTCAGTGTTCTGTATGTTAAGTAGTAATAACATAAGTTTATACTTAGTCATTGTTCTGTATGTTAAGTAGTAATAACATATAGAAATGGTTGTCCTTAGTCATTTATTCTGTATAGTATTAAGTAGAAAAAATATTGTTTCTTAGTCAGTGTTCTGTATGTTAAGTAGTAATAACATATGTTTATACTTAGTCAGTGTTTCTGTTTGGTATTCAGTTATACAGTATTGTTTTCTTAGTCAGTGTTCTGTAAGGTAAGCAGTAGTAAAGTGTTTTTATATTTAGTCATTGTTTCTGGTTGGTATCTAGTAATAAAGTATGTGTATATCAAAAAAAAAACGACACCATTTTAAAGATATCTTTGCTTTCATCCGCTTTGTCATTCTTTTTCAGGTTTCTTCGACAGTCGGAGCATGCTGACCTTAGTGCAAAACCTTGATATCGGCGATTTGTTTGCTTTGGCCACAGAACTTGGCATTTCTTTGGTAAAGTACCAAGACCTTCGCTTTATGCATGGTCATCACCCTGTAGAATTCAAAATGTCTATTATAAATAAATGGCTGAAATCCAGTACAGGTGAACCAGAAAAAGCTCTATCACAATTGACAACTGCCCTTACGAACTGCGATAACAACAGTGTTGCTGAAATATGTAAATCTGTGTTCCGCGAAGGCAGAGGATTCAGGAAAAATGATTTCAAATGAAGGATGTTTGACAGATTGTGGCTTGTGCTTTAACGTTACTGTTGACTCATAAATGCGTAAGTGTACTATGTTATATTTTTCTTAGTACCTGTTTTTTCACAATATTCAGCTATATATATAGAATATCGCGTAACCTATACTACTCATCCATCAGATACATTATAATTTTCCCCCTAATATCATGTTCTACCTTTCATACGGGCTATCACCGTTAAGGTACACATGTATTATCAGCAAAGCTATCTTGTAGTGCACGATGGGATGGACTACGTGTAAGTACGTTAGTACTTGTTCCCCGATCATCAAAATCAAATGTTATTTGTAATTGTACATGTCAATTGACATGAATAAAATATGGTTTAGCTAGCATAACTGATATGCTGACTTGATGCATCAGTTTTGAACATGTCATAGTAGCAATATTCATTAGATGTTATGCCGATGATGACGTCATGAACATTTTTTATAAAGACCTGATGCACGATGATTTTCATCTAGTTCATTTCCAACATATGCACCTTCTATTGTTTACGGAAGCCGGTACGGGCCATCGAGAAAACAAATGTTATGTACGACTTAGCTATTTCGTAGTAACGACTTACTATCTCTAGTAACGACTTGTACGCCAAGGTGATGCCAATGGTCCCTGTCTATGTCCAATATTGCAAAACACATGTATGTATTCGTATATCGTTGCATTGCAATCCTTTTGTGATGCATCTTTGCGACCATGGAGGCACTTTCGGGGACTTCTGTAATTGTTCCCATTACAATTAGTACTTGTTAAATCTCACAAACCCAGTTTGGGGACTTGCTGTTTTACTTCTTTATTTTCGAGATAGCTAAGTCGTTATTACGACATAATATATTTTTTCACTTTGGCCTGTACCGGCTTTCGTAGTTGTTGGTTTTCATCATCTTGTTTGAATAACACATGAACACTACAGTAGTAATGCGTACATAGATTGTCAGTGTTAACTTAGCCTTCCGCGTGTGCTCGTACCTGCTGATGTTCCTTGTAACATAACTCTTGTCTAGTTAGTAAGATAGTAACCTTTTGCTATTCATAATCTATTCTGCTGAGTATGTATCTATTTATAACCTTCGTAAATGTTTCAACTGTAATGTTCTTCAACATGGATTCTTGTTGATCACTTGTTACCGTATTATGTAAAAGTTATTGTGATTGGCTCGTTCATTCATATGCCAAGTCCTTTCATTGGCCGTGCGATTCAGCACGCGCTGGGGCTGCGTTGAGTTAAATTGATTGATCTCCGCGGAGCCGGCTGTGTATTTTGACAGCAACGTAGAATAACAGTTATTATGTGTTTCGTCATTTAATTTGATTTGATTAAGTTTATTTGGTACCTGGAACGTAGATTTGTTTTAATTTAATATAGTGATATTCATAAATTTTACAAAAAATAGGCCCGTTTAGACGGGTTGTTTTTATATAACATTATTGTTTTATAAGTGTCCCAAGAAGGGCCCGAACCCCTAGTTCGGGAGAAGCCCCGACTTCTCGAGGATTTCCCGAATATTTGAGTTACTTCCCCTGTACTATATCAGGCGACTAATATAGAGGCTATGTGATTTGTAGACCTTTTTATCTATGTATTCTATGTTAATCTTAGGTGACCGGCTATACATACGTTTGTGATAATAAACTATCCCTTTAAAATCCTTGTTTATTTTTTGAAAGGGGTTCTGAGACGAAGAAAACTTGGTGTTTTTTCCTCCTGTGAAGACTTGTGAGGTCGAACACTCTTCAGTATATATATATATATATATATANTTTCAATGATAGTATATCAGTTCTATCTTCTTGTAATATGATGTATATGTACATGTAACTGTTCTGTTTCACTGTGTCTTGATAAAGGAGCGGACCGCTCCGCAAATTTGACAACCTAAACTTGTCCACACTGTTGGAATTACTTCTTTGCCCCATATATATATATATACATATTCCGTCTTTGCGTATTGCAGAGTTATCTTCTCTTGGGAACAGGTATTGATTGTTACGTCACTTGTTTGTGAGAGTAACGTCTTAATTTTTGAGAAAACGACGTAATTTTATCACACAAACCAATGACGTAATAATCAATACCTGCTCCCAAGAGAAAATAACTCTGCAATACGCAAAGACGGAATACTGTTGTCTGCAGCGCGTTAGAAATATAAACTCCTCATAAACAACACAACACTCATTTTCAGAATGTAGGCATTCATCAAAACGGCTGTACAGTCAGGTATATTACTATCGTTATTTTTCTTAAGTAATTATCAAGTAACAATTAATTGACTCGTCTCTAGTAATTAGGTAAAAAGAATTAAAAAAATAGCTATAGCATCTTCCTTAAGGCAAACTTTGATATACGTTGCCTAATTCTGAGTTTCTGCCTTATTGATCGGCTGTATAGTCAGGTATATTACTATCGTTATTTCTCCTAAGTAATTATCAAGTAACAATTAATTGACTCGTCTCTAGTAATTAGGTAAAAAGAATAAAAAAAATAGTTATAGCATCTTCCTTAAGGCAAACTTTGATATACGTTGCCTAATTCTGAGTTTCTGCCTTATTGATCGGCTGTAGAGTCAGGCTATACTATCGTTATTTCTCCTAAGTAATTATCAAGTAACAATTAATTGACTCGTCTCTAATAATTAGGTAAAAAGAATAAAAAAAATAGTTATAGCATCTTCCTTAAGGCAAACTTTGTTATAACGTTGCCAAATCTGAGTTTCTACCTTATTGATCAATTTTGTTATGATATCATCTTGCCTGTACTGTGTGCTGTGCATGTCTCATCAAGGGCTGTACCCTGGGACACGATGAAGAGGATCATGTTGTCAGTAAGCGACGCTAGAAGATATTTAGTCAATATGAAGCGACTATCTAGTGTAGACACATTCATTTCAATACCTGCATAAAGCGACTGTATCATGACAAGTAGATCAATGACCTATTAGAGAAACTGATATGTTTTTTATTGCCTTAGCAAGAAATTTTCGATTTGAGAAAAAAATGGCTGCATATTTTGTGTCGTATTTATTATACCCCCGCAACGAAGTTAGGGGGGGGGTGGGGTTACTGGAATCACCCTGTCTGGAGGTCTGTCTGTCTGTCGTCCGCAGTAACTTGTCCCGGAAACCTCCTCCTTAATTAACAGGTGGATTTCAGTGAAAATTTGCATGAATGATCAGTATTTTATGTATTTGTGCACCGGCATTTTAATTTGGGATTTCGACCTTTTTGGTGGAGTTATGCCCCTTTGTGCGAAATACTTGTCCGCACACACCTCCTTAACTAACAGGTGAATTTCATCAAACATTTGTATGAATGATCGGTATCTTATGCAGTTGTGCACCCTTATTTTAATTTGGGATTCCGAACCTTTTTGATGGAGGTATGCCCCTTTGTGCGAAATACTTGTTACTGGTGGGAGACTATGGATTGATTTGCAATGCTCTGCCTTAGTAAGCCTTTAACTTACAGTTCTGGTTCATATAGCAGCGGGGGTATTTGTTAGCCTTTGGCTTACAGTTCTAGTTACGTTCTGGTGTGTCTTTGTATGAGAATGTGTTGCATGTTGTGATCTATTTTAATACTTTTATAATACAGTAAATACAATGTTTTACCAGGGAATACAACATGAACGTGGCTTTTCACACATTGAACTTTTACCTTATTTAAAGGTAAGAATCATCAGATTATGTTCTGTTTTGCAATTTCTGAAACGTGATGACAATTCGCTATTGCAAATTGATTTAAAATTAATTCAAATAAATCTGGTGATGTTTCCACTGAACAATTTCGTCTTTGCGTATTGCAGAGTTATTTTTCTCTTGGGAGCAGGTATTGATTGTTACGTCATTGATTTGTGTGAAAAAATTACGTCGTTTTCTCAAACATTGATGACGTTACTCTCACAAACAAGTGACGTCACAATCAATACCTGCTCCCAAGAGAAGATAACTCTGCAATACGCAAAGACGGAATACATTTAAGGGCGATTGTTTGAGAAACCCTGCAATACCGGGTCAATATTTAAATCAAATGTTATTTATCAATATCTCCAATAAGACGTTTCAAGACCGACCTGTCTCTTTGTCTAGCTTTGACTGAGTGAGCGATTTGTTTTGTTCACCTGTAGTACGTTGTGACGTTGTATATTTCATATGTCACTCGACCCGGGTAAGTTTGCCTTTCGATAGTGAGTGTAGATACTGTATTACTGGTAATCTATACAATTTCGTCACATCTTTGTACAGACAAACAATAAAAATCACTCACTCAGTCATAGCTTGACGAAGGGACCAGTCGGTCTTGAAACGTTGCGACACGTTTGATACGTACTTTGTGTATAAAAAAAAATTAAGTATGTTAATTACCGGCTTCAGATTTATAAACATGTCGACATACGGCGTTTGCTTATTCAACATGATTACACGACATTGTTTAAACTTCTTGCATGCCGACGTTTTAACTAAGGATTCTGAAAGCTATTATATTAATTTTCTATGTAGCTAAATGAGCCATATTGGCTTTCGTATTTGACAGTCTTTGAAATAGACGAAAAGTGCCGTACATTCTTCTGCATGTTTTCTCTGAGCAAATATGATGCAGTAAAACCCAATGCTAAGACTAAGACTAAGACAATATCTTTTTTTACCATACGTTTTAAAAAATGAATTAAGCAGCTATATGTTAGCTCTATTTCAATACGGTCATATGTGTTCCATTCATGTTCCTGTCTACTAATGGGGTACACTGGACAATGATTAGTTGAGCAAGCGTAAATGATTGAACGTCTCCAAGCGGAAAAGAAAAAGATGCAAACTTTGATAAGTGAATCTAACTTACCGAAATTTTCCTAGTCATAAGTAACTTTTCAAGAGATGTTGCATATTGTTTACCAGGTTTTGCTGCTCCAACTAGTCTGAAGTCTAACTAATACCATTCCTTGCTCATCGTGTCCATGGTAGCCGAAGCGGAGACAGGAGTAAACGTTGAAAGCTTATGTCAGACAAGCTGTATTTCGAGAGTCACTTGTTAAAATATGTTTGGTATTGCATGATAATATATTCCATTAATAAATCAATCTAAACATAACGAAATAAACACAAGCGTTGAAAACGCAAAATACAGTGTCAAGTCATTCGGTGAATATAACCATCTGACCCTGGCAAATATCTTGGCGCCATTCGAATGCTCAAATTGCAACAAAGTATATTTTGTATGGATATCTTAAAAAAAGAGACCCGGCGCAACTTTACATGTCATGTGCAGAATCATCAATCCGTGAAATTAGAATTAATTTCAAAGAAAAACTTTGACAAAATGATATGAAATTTAAGATTAAATATACAAACAAAAATATATTGAGACACCAATTTTATTATCAAAGTTAACGTTTGGTACACACTTTGAGTCTTTGTGTCAATTGAAGGACAGTTTCAGTAATAAAAACACTCAAATCAAATCCGTTTTGTAATACTAGTTTGTCGTTGAAAAGTAATGTAAGTAAATTATAAAACGGCAGGATAAGGGGTTAATATACACAGGAATGGAATGAAGAAAATATATATATTGATATTGTAACAAGATGTGAAATCTGTTCGTCTGTTTTATATCGACGGCTCCCACTCTGGTAGGCATTTTCTGCAAATAAAATAAAATCGAATTAGGTATACAAAGATATGTTTTTCACTGAAACGACCATAACTTTGAATGACGTTTAAACCACCCAAACCACCCAGACCCCTTTTTTCGAAAGGTTGTGGTATTAACTACATGTAGTTTATTTCATTAGACATATTATAATAATTCTAAAAAAATCACACTTTTAACAGGACGTAAAACATGAACAACACCAAACCAATTTTCGAAGGGTTATTTATGGTATTAACTAGTTAAGACATATTATAAAAATTCTAAAAAAAATCAAAATCTTATAATCTTATAAATTGCACTTTTCTGTTGCATTTAGGTATTACTACAAGGCGATTCATGATGAAAATACATTACATGGTAAAAGAAAGATGCACGCTGGTTTTTCAGTAAATTAGGTTTTTGTTCATATCAGAATGCGGCGTCAAGATTTGAGGACCTCAACAGTTACATAGAAGACACCAAAACAAAAGAAGGACTATAGGAATCAAGTTGAAACAGGAACTTTATGAGCATAGGCTTTGCCTGCACACTGTGTATCATCTGTCATGCGAACCCAACAACGTTCCAGATAACATTCGGTTTCGGTACAGACAAGGTTTAGTACCTCAGTATGTACACTTATATTAAGTGTTGTCTGTTCAATATTTCCATAGTTAATACATGTTAAGTGGATTAGCTGTACATATAAGACGAATTAAGTAAAATACGAAAATCATTTCCTACCTTCTAGCTCCATTAAGGTTCCATGTCGTTCTGGATGTCCACTCGACGGTTTCGATACTGGTATTCACTTTCAACGTTCCGACCAGGGAAGAAGCGACGAAAGGGTACTAGAAAAAATAAACAACATATTGGCAGATAAGAGGAATTTGGGTTTATCATTTCCGCTCCATCGTCATAGTTAGAACAAAAGTTGATGTTTTCTTTCCTTCGAAAAATTTAAGCCATCCTGTCGATTGTTAAGGAAGAATATTTGTGCTAGCCAAAAGCTTAAAATTTGTTACGTCATAGACAGTGTTTTAGGCACTCTACACATTTTTGTATTTTTGTTTTAAGATCACTTATGGAACTGTTTCAAGGTTATTTTCTGAACAATTATATTTATATTTTTAACAACGTCTTAACGGCAAAATGTCTGGAGAAATGATGACAGTATAGCGAGATTTTAATATACTGTATAGTTGCTAATATTCACGAGGATTTTAATTTCGCTAATTTCGCGAATGCATCGAAATTCGCAAAATTTTGTAATGCGTGACAAATTTAAAACATGTCACGAATATCCAGGTCTCATACGTTCAAGATGTCAGTTGAATGGAGGCCGCTACGTATAAACAACGTGTTGAAAAAAGTCCACAAAACAATTTCAACATATTCGAATAAAATTTCTAAACGTAAATAAATACACTTGGTATGAAATCAGGACAAATGGTTCCAAACAATGCGTCGCCCAATGTAATGCCTATCCATGAAAGATTTTTCACACATTTGCTACTCCCAATATTCGAGCTAAAAACAATAGAACGGTCTGCAAGTCCCTAACCTTGTCTTGGCCACATTCATTCCAACAAAACATGTACATCAGGTCCTACATAGATAACGGCTATTTCGTTTCGACTTTAAGTCTGCAATGGTCCCTACCGACATTTTCTTTCAGGCATAATTGTTACGTGTTTTAAATCTATGGCGTTATTAATATTCACGGTCAGCTTAAAACGTGATGTGAGAAATCCATGCTGATTTTAATAAATAAAG
The DNA here is from genome assembly GCF_002113885.1 of Mizuhopecten yessoensis. NCBI lineage: Eukaryota > Metazoa > Mollusca > Bivalvia > Pectinida > Pectinidae > Mizuhopecten > Mizuhopecten yessoensis. The sequence goes on from NW_018408837.1 coordinate 201,406, forward strand.
TTTCTTATTTTGTCGGTGAGTTTCGAGAACATAGCCTACTTTCCCGACAGTGTGGTGACGGAAACCGGTTCAATGTTACAGTTACCGTCGCAATCCCTAAGTTTGGCGTTCTCACTCACGAACTCTACCCCAGATCGTAACAAACTAATGAATATCTTGCAATCCACAAGGCTCATACATAGATGACAACAGTGCAGAAACGACATCCAAATGAATTTGATTAGTACTAGAAACTATTTGCGAGGTGTTCCGAAATAGACTTACAGAAATTGTGATTCGCGAAATGAAAACCCGAGAATAAGTTCCGAAAACAAAATATATCTTGCATCCACGAAATTAAAAAAATATAATCAGCAAACTAGTGAAAGTTTAACTTTTCTTGCTTACCTCTATAGCCTGTCGGACCTCTTGGGTCGGAGACTGGAATTAAACGGGATATGGAATTAGGTAATTAATGATATCATATAATAACACTTCAAAACTAAATAAAGTGCAAAACGTTACTTACATCACATAGCATATCACAGACATATTTTGAAGGATAAGTGAAAAAGCCAACCACAGGCGGGAAATGCACGTATGTCAAGAGCATTATATGGCTCTGGATTGAAACAGTATGGAGATGACATTTTGTCACATTGCATTGACCGAGAGATACAGGAAAAGTATTGGAAAATGTTGGTACATGAATGTAGCTATAATAACACTAAACATGTTTTACAAAAGGAAGGGGAGTAAGTTTATTATTTGTAACTACGGAACATATTATAAGTGATATATGTTATTAAAACAAACTAAAATGAGGATAAAGCAAAGTTACCAAGAGATATACATGTTGCACAAACCATGCATTTGAGGTTTCGGGCAAGCAGTATTTTCTTTCATCAGGATTTTATCAAAATCAACTTTGTACATGTTTTTATTTTTTTATCAATAATGAAATGAATTGAAAATAAAAATAAACAATTTTCAGTTAGTGATGATTATCAAATAATTTATTTTAGAATTATTGAAAAAGTAGCCATCCTGTTATAGTGGAGTAATATTTTTCTTTCTTTAAATAGCCAAGGAAATGTTATTCAAAACACAGATATGTAAACTTTGAAATTCCTAAAATCCTCACTAAAACAGTAAAAATACTCACAGGTATGTAACTCCGGTCCGGGGTCGATCATTGGCTGAGCTGAAATTGCATTTATTGAAAATAATAAATTGATCAAATAGTTGATTACTTGATGGTCTATATATAATTCAAAACCAAATTTCTTGGACGATATGCACCACACAGAACATCAATTTGGTAGAGGTCTGTTTTTTCTGTCTTCCATTGAGGTAAGTAAAATGTATCTAATTGTGATATGTATAGCATGTCAAACGTTGCCAATTTGTGAATGTATTTGAATTAAAAAACAACTGAACTTACAAAAATAATATTTTTAATTCAAAGAGATAATCATTTTATTTCAAATGGCTAAACATTAAAAAAGAAAACATTGATATTTCTATTTCATTGAATAAACATCAAATCAAAAATGCATATACAAAGATGCATTTGAAGTTAATGAAAACGTAATTGAAATGATTATACATTAGATTAAAAAGATAATTACGTTCAGCTTAAAAACTTTATATATTTATATTCCTTCTTTTAAATATGGTCTACTAATTTTTACGGTAATATTTAATCAAATATGTAGGATTTTTCTAATTCAAGTTATTTATTTAAATTCTAACTGCATCTTATTTTCATTCTGATGTAAATTTATATCCAAATGTTTTTTTTCTGGAATCCAATGTTATTTGTTTTAAGAAAATCAAATACTTGACTTAATCAACTTGAATGTATATTTTCTTTGAAATATATCAATTGTTTTTGAGAATTTAACATGCCCAAGACATTGCTTATTGTGTACATGTAGTTCACTCTACTATGCGCGTTTTCGTCCTGATACAAATACTTATTAATATTATTATCAGTACAATTGTATATCAATAACTTACGATCCTCTGGATTCACCGGTTCTCCTGCGACATATGCTGAAAAATGAATAACACAAATATGTTTTAGGAATGTTTACTTTTTTTCTAGTTTTTTGGTGTGGTAAAGGGCAATAACTCCTTATTGGTGAAAGCAGATGGCTAATAAAGATCATGCTTTAAACCAAGATGTTTAAATTTGCATTTGAAACGATGTTCTCTATTTTACCGATGTGTTTTAAAGCTGATGTTTCACTAATCGTAAGCTTTTGATGTTAAAACTATTTGCCTAGGCGTTTTGTGGCTGCAAAACTTGATGCCAGGCTTCGTGTTAAATTATGATGTTATCAATGATGAAGCGGCTTGGGGCTATGTTATTTTAGATTTCGTTTTTTATGGTTGCCTAATGGAGATGATGTTTTATTTGACATAAACTGCTTTATAAAACAAAACTGTATTAAGACATAAAACCTCCTAAGTACGATTTGTTTGTCATGTTTTTTAATAAGAATTATTATCTATTTTTTTATCTAAAATTACGTCTTACAATATTATGTTCTGGACCGAAAACCGGATATATTTGAAGATTACTTTTTCAGCGAAACGAATAAAACGACACTAAGACAATCAGAAGTCTGACAACAGGAAAGTATTTGCCAAAGTATCAGTTCAAGTAATGTGATATATTTACCATCCAAATCAACCTCGGGGAAGATGAGAAGTTCCTCTGGTACATGGTAACCGGGTGCAGCCACTTCAGAAACTCCTGGAAACTTCGGGACTAAAACAAAATGAAAAATAATATCAATCCCGGGATTATGTTACAGTCCATGAGTTGGAAGAAAAACGAAGTCTTACAAAACGAAGAAGAACGTTAATATCCTTTGAGGATTGGCTAGATTTATAACCTCCAGATTAATAGTGACTTGATCCAAAAGCTGCTGCTGAACTGGATTAATGAAATAACGATGAGCATGAAGTGGATATTTGGGATCATATCACTTAAATTGCTTTCAACAAATAACAGGTATTAGTTGATACATGACTATGTTGCGAATGTACCGAACGAGTGTAACATCATTTCATATCAGTTCTTATAACTATGAAACTAAAAACATAAAAGAGAAAAGAAAAAAACGTGAAATGGGACCAAAATCATAATGAAGAGTATTTTTTACAAGCATTGCTGTTGGCACTATTAGAAAAAATAACTCTATATAAGGCCAACGTTCCGTTTGTCACCTCGCTTACAGTGTACAACTGAAATATTTTCAATTCCCCTTTTCTGTTGTTTTTTTCTAACAAATTTTCTTGGGTGTTGGTCCCTCAATTAATTTCCAAACCCCTTTACAACGTATTTTATGACACATGGTGGTCGTTTTACCTATATATAACATTAACAAAATGGCTACAAGCATTGCAAAGGATCCACTGAAAAGTAATGGTTATGGTTGGTAATAAGCGTAGACTGATGCGTCCTGCTTCCTCTTATGGTCAATTGTGTTCGATTTCGAGATAAAACCAAAGTTTAAAAGATATTTATATACATGTATGTACTTACAATTGTCGCCAATCCCTGGTGGTCCAGGAGGTCCTTGCTGGGCATTACCTGTGTGCACGGAAAAAACACTTTTACAGAGGTATCATAAATAGCCCAAGAGGAAAGCAACTGCTGTTAAAATGTCGTTAAAGGTAAACAACATCAAGATGACAGTGCGTGGGCACAAAATAATATTATGAGATTTGAAACTTTCAGTTGCATCACTGCATTCCATCAAAAAATTAATTATTTTACAATTTTCACTAATTCGACTATGATCATTAAAAAGGAGGATAGTTAAAGATTTCAAGTCATGCAATATCACATGATTACATCAATGCTTTTAATAAACGTAATGAAAATTCAGACAGTCTCGTTAAGTACTGCAGAATAACACGAACAGTCATATGCATTCAGCTTTAATGCATATATTATATTTTCTAATTCCAAATATTCGTGTGCAAAAACCGATGATATGATGTGCGACCATGGATATATCGACATCTTACACGAAAGAGTTCCACTACCATTTTATAGCATATAATTCCTGTAAGTGGAACATGTATTTTAATTGATTGTCACTTTTATGTGAAAAAAGGTTATGTATTCAATTTCTGGAATCGCGATATTTTATCTTGTTTGTTTTGCCTGTCCCTAATCGTACTGAACATGAGCTTATTCAATACTCTGATATGGGATTGTAATTAGACAGTTTATGGCATTCATAGCTATATGACTGCAATATGGCATTCATAGCTATATGATTGCAATATGAATATGTAGGGTTATATAGTGGCAATGTCATATGATGGTAAATATACGTTATGGGAGAATATTGACCATTTTGTGCTTATTCGAAGATAAATGAATCAAATGACGTAACTCATTTTTCTACTTTGTAGCAATACCGATTACAATAAAGACGTCACACCTTAGATAACCAAACGCTTGTCATAACGTATTTTGTAATGGTATAATTATAAGTTCTTTCATTTTTTAGAAGCAATTTCGATTCCATTTACAATATATTACAATGGAAATCAGGAAACACCCTATGTTGTGTAGAAAATCAATAAATGCAATGCATAGATTTATAAATGCTCGGGAAAACGCCTACGTTTGAAACGATCTATAATTGCACATTTATTTCGGAATAAATCAAGATTAGAAATACGTTTTGTAATAGACAATGCTATATAAAAAAAAGCAACAGTCGGTTTGATCACAACTTCGTGCCAAGGCTTATATATGATATATTTATGATGTCTCCTAATGGTTCTTGTCTCCAGATTTGCCGCTTAAATGACATAGGGATTCTGTCTGCCATCTTATTTAAATGTCCATATAAAATATTGATGCATTAATGGGAACAAAGATGAGCAGATCGCCGGAATGGGAACTTCTGGCTGAGTCTGTAATCTACAAACTGATAGCATAATCACTGTATTCAAATTGTGAGGGACATTACTGATCCATGCAAGCATGCTCGGACATCGATAAACCATTCGCAACTAGTCTTTAGTGGTCGTCCTGTACGAATTATCGACCCTAAGGATTTTTTTTACATGAATCTTAATATCTAAACATTGGCATAGACATTGGCAATACATGTCAAATGGATAGTTGCTGCAATAGCATTTCTAATCCTTAAATAATTTACCAATATTTCAAAGATGATGATTGCTTTCTTCAGAGAATTCGCATGTAAGTGCCTTTATACTACACGCGACGATTGAGCCAAAATACCATATTGCTGGTCTTCCACAGATAAAACCGAATATATCATAGATTGATATATCAATTTGTCGGTCATTAATATTAGAAATTCCATTTAATCTTTATATAGATTCTAAAATTCTAAATTGCGAAAAAATGAGGGGCTCAGTAGCATTGACTTTCATTGACTTGTATTGTTTTTTTGTAAATTTCTTAGACTTTGATTATTTAGATGTATAACGCTAACTGGATACAAGCATATTTACAATGAAGTCCGTTAAATATTTATTATCGATCTGATGTAAGTATTCACTTATGTTTTCGATAATTATGTGTCTGTATCGTCAGTGCATACGAGATTCCTTGAACAACCCGACGTCACCAAAATGTTTGCTTATAATGGTTGTCTCTTGTTGTTTGAGGCGGGATGAGAAGCTTCAAAATGGCGCTGATCCAATTGAGTTCATAGGCCCTTAACGCAATTTCTTTTGATAATGCTTATAGAGAAACTTGCAGTGTTCTTCAACTCCAGGTCATAATTTCATGGCTAAAATTATATCTTGTAGTATAATATCTTACATGTCCATGTTCATATTAAAATTGGGATGATATTTCTGTTTAATTATTCAAATACAGAATTAACAAGATATGTACGCATATTTTTATACATTTATTCCTTTGAAATTCCGCACTCATCGCCTCTATGTACTTAAATCAACATCCTGGAGATTTTATAAAATGAAATATCTATATATTACTGTTAATAATTGACGAATTTGATTTTTGATAACATTAAATTGTTTACTTATTTAGATACACGAGTGTGGGAGTTATTTACAATTCTTAACATTGATTTTATTATAATTCAAATATATCACGTACGAGTTTAAGAATCTAAGTTATTTTGTTATAATTTACATGTACTTTAGCGATGTACGTACAATTGTACTTTCTGTGATTATTGCACGTCAAATAAATTAAAACATTAGTTTTGTCTTTCTCCTGAAATAATGACGTCATCATATTGATTCATACATGTTAGAATTCATTATGAGTCATATATTTAACATTTCACAAATTTATGCTGTGACGTAATTACTCTGAATGTCTGACAGATGAGTCTTTATGAGGAAAATGTGTGGTTTTAAAACTTATAAACCTATATATCTACAACGAATATGACTGCCGAAGAAAGACAGTTATTTCTGGTAACAGAATAACACCTGCAGCTTTTAACTAATGTAAGAATCACAACACACATCTGTTGCGATATCCGAATGCCAATTTTCTTTGTCACGCTTCAATAACGCAGTTCGCACGCAGGCCAAATTCAAAGCATGACGAACGTATTACGTACGAATATATCACAGTACTGTAGCAGTAATGTGTTAGAGTCTATGGCATGGGGCTTAGTTAACTTAACCTTTTTTTTCAAACGCTGTGGTTAACATTGATTTATGTTTTTCAAGTTTGCACTTCTTAACTGTTGTAATCTTATTATCATTGAAGGCTTTTGTCACGATTGTTTTTGTAGTTTTATCTCTTAGAGGGCGTGCCATAAGTAAGAGTGCACTATGCAGATTATGACTCTAAGTTGATGAACTCAGCTAATTTTACATTAAAAGATTCACTTAAAGTCTTTAATTAGTAAATGTATGAAATCTCACCAGTTCGTTATACAAACTCAAAAAAAATATAACATGTTTCTGAAGTGCATATTGTTTTTGATTTGATAATTACAGGGCCCCGATATGGAAAATTAGATCAGCTTTAAAGTAGCTGTATGTGATTTTTGGTTATAGATTATTTTCAAAAGGCACCAACATGTTTTTAAAATATTCAATTTAATAAATAATCAGGCATTAAGGAAAATCAATTTATAAATTCTTAACATTTTTTGATTGGTACATTAAAAATAAAAAGAGTGAACTAAACTAACCAACCCTTACTTTATAGACAGTACTAAGTTGTATGTGTAACAAAGAGATTGAAACCTGCACTTGATAATGGAGTCGTCGCGTGCATACATGTTGAACTACTTTTAAAAACTACACAGATAAATGAACATGTTAAAGTACATGACCCCACAAATAACTTGTACATCACGACCTAGTTAAACATTACGGAGAGGACGCAAAACAAATGGGGTCCTTTACATACGCTTACACGCAGCCAAGCTAAAGACTACTACACTACGGAGTATCCAGCTCTCTGTTTAGTGGTTCAGGTTGTTGATATACACGGTGGCTGCTGATTTAATCTTTTTATGTACACCGAAACATAGCAGAGGCAACAATAAGCGTTTGCCCTTTCTATCAGTCTGTCCATACAATATCTCGTTTGGTTGGACTTTGATATAGCCATATTACTGTACATGTAATACTAGAAGTCAAGTTCATCAGAGTTCATATATTGACATTGTATATGGGTGATCACATCAATATACTAACAGTAGCTTTATAGCTGTATTACCGTAATACTAGAAGTTAAGGTTGATGAACGTTCAAATGTGGACATATCATGAGGGTTTTCACACCAAATTGCTAACAGTAGCTTTATAGCTGTATTAGGTGTAATACTAGAAGTTAAGGTTGATGAACGTTCAAATGAGGACATATCATGAGGGTTTTCACACCAAATTGCTAACAGTAGCTTTATAGCTGTATTA
>NW_018408837.1:213779-247690 GCF_002113885.1 Mizuhopecten yessoensis
TTAATGAACGTTCATATGTGGACATATCATGAGGGTTAGCACACCAATATACTAACAGTAGCACCAATATACTAACTGTAGCTTTATAGCTGTATTACTGTAATACTAGAAGTTAAGGTTAATGAACGTTCATATGTGGACATATCTTGAGGGTTATCACACCAATATACTAACAGTAGCTTTTAGCTATATTTCTGTTATATTAGAAGTCAAGTTCATCAGAGTTCATATATTGACATATCTTGAGGGTTATCACACCAATATACTAACAGTAGCTTTATAGCTGTAGTACTGTAATACTAGAAGTCAAGTTCATCAGAGTTCATATATTGACATTTCATAAGAGTTATCACACCAATTTACTAAAAGTATGTCACTGTGACTTGTTTGTTCTGCTCCACTGATTTTGGTTTATTTTTTGCCTTTAACTCCATTTCTATTACAGCAGTAGTTGGGGCATACCCATGTATGAGCTTTACAAAAGTGTTATAATTATTACATATTTCATAGAAAACAACAAATTGTTTACGGTCATATACTGTTTACACTTTATATAATTATAACTGTCTTTTTTTGCATTGATGCTATATTTCTATTTCATGCAGCATATGTTATTTGCCATTGTCAACAAACAACCTCTAATATACTGTGCTGTATCAGAAATGCTTTTAAAATGTTTAAGGATTTACTAAGTCTTTAACGGGTCCAAAATTATCCATTATCAACTCGTCTTTTTATGAGATGCAGTGTTGTTTTACTCACACAACTTCATATATGTTCTTATAGGAATTACATATATATTTTTTCTTTGTACATTTTTCCCTGTTGACAATCCGAAAAAAAAATCCAATATCCAACAAACATATTAATATATAACATTCATTGCATGATGAACGCAATTTCTACTGTTCATTCATGTATGATGTCATATATTTACCGGTTATTAGATAATTGTATTCCAAATAACTAACAAACACATTTTCAATCATCAGGGATGATGCTTTTAGGATAGAAATGACCTATATTTAGTTAAACGATTGTGTTTTGTGGCGATAGCGGATAAACGTCAAAGGATTAATAAGAAAAATGAAAATTGACTTACCAAATGCCACGATGGCCTGTAAACAAAACAAATATATAAATAACTGAACACCCCCATATCACGGATTAAATATAAACAGAACCAATAAGAAACATATTAATAATAATTGCAATTAATCATATGTGAGTATGTTGTACATCTGTAATATGTGAAATGATGCAACAAAGACCAATCTATTAAAATGTTTTCGCTTATTATCTCTTGCAGATCACAGCTTTAATTACAGTTTATACATTACACATAATAGACAGTTAGTGTCAAAATGACAGTTATTGCAAAATGATCTTCACAAAAGATAACGTTTTTATATACAAAAGTAAACTTCACTTACCAACACCACAGCTAACGTCCCAACTTTCAGAAGCATCTTAAAGACGTAATTCCGTCTCTATCCAATAAATGTTTACTGCAGAATGCGAGGTTGTTTACTTTTGCTGGCTTTATATAGTTCTCACAGCTACCAGAATATTCGTTTGCAGTGTTCAGCTATGTGGTTAACCTTTTCGTTTGGAAGTTTATATCTTAAGTAGGTCTAACACTTCCGTTAGCGTAAGTGACCCGTCATCGCATGTAATAACTGTCTAATGGAGCTAGAATACAATGTGCGCCTTTGACATTCATACTTAAACGATAATAACCGGAAGTCGATCCACTTGACGTTAACATCACGTGATAACACGCGAGAGGAGACGAATTGGAGTAATTTAAAATATCTGTCGTAAATCTTCCATCTTCCATAAACAGTTATGGAGACCTACTCAGGACACCAAATCAGTGCTTACAAGATTGTTTCAACATATAGACCTAGCATGCAGTGTCCTATATTTATCGTTGATTGATTGATTGATTGATCGATAGATTAATTGATCGATCGCTCTATTGACAGACAGACAGACAGACAGACAGACAGACAGACAGACAGACAGACAGACAGACAAAATGACTAAGTGAGTGAGTGAGTGGGATAGACAGCGCTTGACTTGTTATAAAAATAAAAATAAAAACATACAAAAACAACAATATTAACACCATTTAAAGAGTGTTCTGGATGGCATTAGCCAAAGGGTGTTAATGCTGTTTTCTATCAGGTCACGTGGTGTGCAGCACGGTACAATGTTAATTGGCGATACCATTCTTAACTGTCATACACTTAGTTCCAGAATGTAGAAAGAGATAATTCTGGTATTAAATATGGCATAAATCATGAATGTAAGACAGAGTGGTTGTTTATAAGCTCACCTTGCTTGAAGGGCCAGGTGAGATTATGGCGTAGTGCAGCGTCCATCGTCTTTCCGTCGTCACCTTTAAAAGACTTCCTCTGAAGAACAAAACTACTTTGAGTTAAGATATTTGGCTTGTAGCTTTCAGGATAGAGCCAAACAAAGTTTGCTATCAAAATTACCTTGACCTACTATCAAGGTCAACGTGGTCAGATAGGTCAAAAATTTCAAACGACTTATAAAAAAGAATCAAAAGGACTATAATCATGATATTAAGTTGGTACAATCCTTTGACAGAACCCAAAGATATTTGAGATTAAAAACGACCTTTGCTTACTTTCAAGTTCATAGAGGTCAAATATGTCAAGAATGTCAAACGACTTCTTCTGAAGATAATGATGCCATGTTACTAGTTGCTTCCTGGGATAGAGCATCGCGTAGTTTCGGAACATTAATTAACCTTGGCCTTCTTTCTAAATCACAGAAGTCAAATATGTCAAAAACCTTCTTCTGAAGAATGGGACGACCTAGAGTCATATATTTAGCTGGTAGTTGCTTTGATGCAGTCTAAAAATGTTTTGGACAAAAAAACCTTGACTAAAAATGTGAAATATGTCAAAAACTTCAAACATCTTCTTCTAAAGACCTAAAATGTCAACAGTCTTACATTGGCTTAAAAAATCCCGGGATTGAGCCTGACAAAGTTTGCAAAATCAAACAATTTATATCCCCTCCTTATAACTATATACAATCGCTAGGCTTGAAAAGACAAAATCAGTCATACTACCAGAATTGAATCATGGATCCAGCTCTATCCCTAGGGACTTGATGTTTGGGTCTTAACACAGAGCCAGTTAAGATCACCACCTTAAACAAAATATACAATAAGTGGATATGAAGAGATGTTACTAGGATAAGACCCGAGTGTCCGCATCTACTTTTGGTATTGGGAGGAGTTGAGATCACTTTTTCATAACCATATATTTGATTTGTGGGCATGGATAAAGAAATATATTAATGTCCTTCGTGCCACCGCTACCCCATAGGAAATAAATCCTTGCTACAGCTGATATTTTCGCACTTTTTGATTAGAATGTACAGAGGTCAACAGGTTTTAAATTGAAATAGAAAATCCCATACACCTCTTGTTTTGATAACATCACAAAACAGCATATATGGCGAGTGCAGTTTTCCATAGTCTTATACAGCTCAGCGTAAAATATTGGCCGCGGTAAGCTTTCACAATTACTTCATTACAGATATTTTGGCGAAGGAAAATTGATGTATTATTATCTAATAAGGACAGACGACATATTGGCAAAGAAGATTATATGATTTACGTACGATTGTGACGTCATCGTCAATAAGCAATTATTGTAAACGTTTGATATTTATCCATTCATAACGAAGGTACATATATATGATGTACACAATGTAGACTTTCGTTATCAGGACAAGGATTACACATCTTATTGTGCCAAGATATGGGTCAATTTAACCACATGTCTGTGCTGGAAATGACGCCATCGACCAAGGATTTCAACAACTGCCATTTACATCTTTATCACATTAATAAAATATCACCAAAATCCATTGATTAATTTTTGCGAGACTACAATTTTGCGGTTGGACAGACCAGACCTAGTTCGTGGTATTTGATTTCGCATAACTTTGCCAGGAAAACAATATCGCGCTCATGAAGGTTACTTAATAAGAGGGGTTTTGTCAAAATAAACTACGAATATTGAATTGTTGTTTTATCTTCGTTATTTGCCAGTAAACGGGTAAACAGGATTTTCTTTTATCTGCTTTCTTATATATATTCACTGCTTTTACATATAATACCCACTGGATATTTAATATTTTGTGACCGCGAGTATACAGTAGCAAAGTTGAATCACCCGCGAACAATGCCAACAATACAGTAAATTGTCACCGTAAGCACTAAAAACATAACCCATCGACAGTTTAAAAATAAATAGTGGGATCAGTTGATGTCTTAAATACACAAACAGAGTCATATACAAGTTCTTCTGTCATATGAGATCTTTTGAAACGACTCTGACGACATAAAACTGCGCGATAAATTAAAAAAAAAATCATATAAAAACGAATGTACGATTCTGTAAACAATATAACCAAGATGCGTTGCGAATATTCGTGAAAACAAAACTTCCTCATGCTGCTTGAAATCTAAAAAATACATTTTGACTCCGAATATTTCCCCATTTGACGCTACTTTGCAGTTGGACGTCTCTTACACCCATACATTGTTCTAATCTTGACGTCAGAATTGAAAGAAGGCAATCTACAGCCAATCAGAGCTTTGCTATGTGCTATTCAATGCATGTTTATAGCCCGATTTCTGAAATGGGTGTTATGGCATCGTTTCATCGAATTACCGTTGCATGAAAAGTAACCTTAAGTAGCCAAAACTCAATGTATCTGAAACGAATACTGATCAGGTTCACCCGAGGTACCGTACCTACTATTGTAGAGTATTATCGATTCACTACATGTACTGTAAGACTAGCTCGTGTTGAGTGTTCTGAAAGGAATACAAATGGCTGAATCATGTGCTTGTGTTGTCTCTCCGTCAAACTTCGCTTCCTTCGTAATTGAAACACGAAACAGTTCCATTTATTTTTTGTGTTATATCGCTTACTGACACCATTTTAATATTTGTGTTATATCGCTTACTGACACCATTTTAGTAAATGTGTTATATCGCTTACTGACACCATTTTTAATATTTGTGTTATATCGCTTACTGACACCATTTCAATATTTGTGTTATATCGCTAACTGACACCATTTTTAATATATTTGTGTTATATCGCTTACTGACACCATTTTTGATATTTGTGTTATATCGCTTACTGACACCATTTCAATATTTGTGTTATATCGCTCACTGACATCATTTTAATATTTGTGTGATATCGCTTACTGACACCATTTTTAATATTTGTGTTATATCGCTTACTGATACCATTTTTAATATTTGTGTTATATCGCTTACTGACACCATTTTAATATTTGTGTTATATCGCTTACTGACACCATTTTAATAATTGTGTTATATCGATAACTGATACCATTTTTAATATTTGCGTTATATCGCTTACTGACATAATTTTAATACTTGCGTTATATCGCTTACTGATATCATTTTAATATTTGTGTTATATCGCTTACTGACACCTGTTAAATATTTGTGTTATATCACTTACTGATACCATTTTATTATTGGTGTTATATCGTTGCTGACACCACTTTAGTATTTTTGTTATATCGCCTACAGACACCATTTTAATACTTGTGTTATATCGCTTACTGACATCATTTTAATATTTGTGTTATATCGCTTACTGACACCATTTTTAACATTTGTGTTATATCGCTTACTGACACCATTTTAATATTTGTGTTATATCGCTTAATGACATTATTTTAATATTTGTGTTATATCGCTTACTGACACCATTTTAGATATTTGTGTCATATCGCTTACTAACACCATTTTTAATATTTGTGTTATATCGCTTACAGACACCATTTTAATACTTGTGTTATATCGCTTACTGACATCATTTTAATATTTGTGTTATATCGCTTACTGACACCATTTTAACATTGGTGTTATATCGTTGCTGACACCATTTTAGTATTTGTGTCATATCGCTTACTGTTACCATTTTAATATTTGTGTTATATCGCTTACTGACACCATTTTTAACATTTGTGTTATATCGCTTACTGACACCATTTTAATATTTGTGTTATATCGCTTACTGATACCATTTTAATATTTGTGTTATATCGCTTACTGACATCATTTTAATTTTTGTGGTTTATCGCTTACTGACATCATTTTAATATTTGTGTTATATCGCTTAATCACACCATTTTTTATTTGTGTTATATCGCTTACTGATACCATTTTGATATTTACGTTATATCGCTTACTGACACCATTTTAATATTTGTGTTATATCGCTAACTGACACCATTTTAATATTTGTGTTATATCGTTTACTGACACTATTTTTAATATTTGTGTTATATCGCTTACTGACACCATTTTTGATATTTGTGTTATATCGCTTACTGACACCATTTCAATATTTGCTTTATATCGCTTACTGACACGATTTTAATATTTGTGTTATATCGTTTACTGACACTATTTTTAATATTTGTGTTATATCGCTTACCGACACCATTCTAATATTTGCGTTATATCGCTTACTGACATCATTTTAATATATTTATGTTATATCGCTTACTGACACCATTTTAATATTTGTGTTATATCGCTTAATGACATTATTTTAATATTTGTGTTATATCGCTTATTGACACCATTTTAAATATTTGTGTTATATCGCGTACTGACACCATTTTAATATTTGTGTTATATCGTTTACTGACACTATTTTTAATATTTGTGTTATATCGCTTACCGACACCATTTTAATATTTGCGTTATATCGCTTACTGACATCATTTTAATATTTATGTTATATCGCTTACTGACACCATTTTAATATTTGTGTTATATCGCTTAATGACATTATTGTAATATTTGTGTTATATCGCTTATTGACACCATTTTAAATATTTGTGTTATATCGCGTACTGACACCATTTACATTTTGTATTATCGTCAATTTCTCACATAATCTACACAAATTTCCGTATATTTTGTATAATGCTTGAATGCTAAACCAAAAGTCTGTATAGGTTGTGTCCCCTTCACAGCAAATTATATGCTGAGAAAGACAAAGACAGTAAGTTGTCGGTTTATTTGTAGACTGGCTAACGGCCCCCTAAGTTTTTTATGAAGAATTTCTCGGCTGCATTTTACTACAAGTTTATCTCCCCCTAGTTTAGAACTTAGGATCAGACATCCAATTAAGTGATCAATTTTTTTAGAGTTAGAATTGTTTACTGAATTATTCAATATTTTAGAGACAGTGTAACGGCACGATTTCTCACCCCGACACGATTTCTCACCCGGTTGAGAAATCGTGCTAAAATTGCTACGTTCGCAACACGATTTCTCATCCCGACACGATTTCTCACCCGGGTGAGAAATCGTGTTAGGAGTAGGCATATTATCCGGTATCATGATTTTTGGCGATTGTGGTATATTTAGGCTTTTATAAAGGGACTATTTCCAGCTATGTTAAAATTACATAGGAGCCTGCCCCCTCATAAATTTTGTTTCAGAAGTGCTACTAGATTTATGCTGTTGTTTTAACTTTTTTCAATCCCTTATACATCCGTTGATATTACTTTGAATCACTCTTCTAAATATTTAGATGATTAATTAACCTTATTACAGCAGGTAAATGAGTAAGTGGTTGGGCAGTGCTAGAATTATTGAATGCTAGCTGTGAGCGCCGAAATGGCAGCACCGGCTGTATTGCCTTTTTGCAAAGTCCCTATCACCTCGGATAATAATTTCTGAACCGCTTTGAGACGACCTACGAACTAGGTTGTGAAAAAGCGGTATATAAGAACCTCGAATTATTATTTTAATTATTATATGTGCGATCGCATTTTAATATTTATAATATTGTTCAGAAACACTATTTTTGATATTTGTGTTATATCGCTTACTGACATCATTTTAATAGTTGTGTTATATCGCTTACTGACACCATTTTTAATATTCGTGTTATATCGCTTACTGACACCATTTTGATATTTGTGTTATATCGCTTACTGACATCATTTTAATATGTGTGTTATATCGCTCAGTGACACCATTTTAATATTTATGTTATAACGCTTACTGATTGGATATTTGTGTTATAACGCTTACTGATTGGATATTTGTGTTATAACGCTTACTGATTGGATATTTATCTTATTGCTCACTGATACGATTTCAATATTTGCATTGTTTTCCCTCAGTGTTACATGTACATTAATCATTTTGCCTACTCATTTAAACTAATGATACATGAATTATATATTTTAAATCGAAATAAAAACAAATCATAACTAAAATACAAGTTTATTCATTCTGACCTAGTTTATTACAAAGAGGTTAGGTAAATAATATAAATAAAGTATGATATACTTCTTAATGAAACTCATCATCTAGTCACGCTCTATTAGTGTAGATATATGGAAACAAATTAAGTATCAAATATAACATTGGTGACCAAATATGTGTTACGTGAATATATCCCAGTGATGTTAAATTGCATTTTGTATTATCGTCAATTTCTCACATAATCTACACAAATTTCCGTATATTTTGTATAATGCTTGAATGCTAAACCATAAGTCTGTATGGGTTGTGTCCCCTTCACAGCAAATTATATGCTGAGAAAGACAAAGACAGTTAGTTGTAGGTTTATTTGTAGACTGGCTACCGGCCCCCTAGGTTTTTTATGAAGAATTTATCGGCTGCATTTTACCACTAGCTTATTTCCCCCTAGTTTAGAACTTATATCAGACATCCAAGTGATCAATCTTTTTAGAGCTAGAACTGTTTATTTAATTATTCAATATTCTAGAGACGGTGGCCAGTCTAGTTTATTTGTTTCAGATCGTCATTGTATAAGTAAAGTCATCTGAATGTTAAAACGCACGTATGTATGTATAGAACACTGTTGTAAATCGTAGACCACGCTGATATGGTATTAATTTATCAAAAGTGAATTGAGGATCATCACACCAACGCCGAAATCTCGAGAATGAGGACATGCATTTTGATTGGATATTTTACAATAATTCATCAAGCTAACAAGACTTTTGATACTAGTCAAGCTATTATACCTGAGTGAGAACCTGTAGTGAATGGTGTATAGGTAAAATCTCACGTGCTTTGCATGCTTTTTCAACCCCAGTCAGTCTTTTTCGCTTTGTGCTCAGTTGTGATTTATTCAGTGGAAATATATGCCCTTATTCTGGAGATTTGACACATTTTCTTAAACTTTTCTCGACAAATACATCTCCATGGATATCCAAGTCCTTATGATATTGACAAGTTTAAATGGGTTTTTTTTCCTGAATTGTGACTTTTATTTAGCTTGGAAAATGGACATATAAAAAGTGAGTGTTTTTCATTATTTATTGAATGTTTTTTTTTCTGAAACTTAGCTAGCATGTACCTCAATCATGTTTGAGCAATAGTGGAGAATTATTGTGTGACAGGGATTGCTTAATACTAACGGAATGCATTATTGAATTTGATATACAGTTTGGTGTGGCAGCCATATTTGGAATGTCCTTAAGGTTCATGTAAAAACACTAATAATTGACCTTCAGGTCCCTTTATTTCATGTGTGAATATTACATTTATTACAAGCTGTGCTGAGTTGTCGTTTTCAACGTAAGAAGTTATTAATTCAAAGTCCCTATAGTCTTGTTGAACGTTTGCCACGCAATCAATAAATAGTGTTATTTGAAATATAAATGAGTGACTATGAATAGTTTGCCTCTTTTTTGGGGGAAAATTAAAACTGATAACCTATTCATGTTTGAGAATTGAAACTTTGGCAAAAATTAGATAGTATATACAGTGATGTACCCCTATGAAGTAAATTATGTTTAAACATCCATACATGGATTTTGGTTAAATCGAAAATCATCGTGTTTTCCAATGGAGGCCGCCATTTTTATTTGTTTAGCTGTCAAAAAATGGTGATTATTTATGAATAACTAGCACATGTCGTAGCCAGGTCTTTTGCCCATATTCAGACCAACTTTCTTCCTCTTCGTATGATTTTCGTACCGGTCGACAGAACGATATCGCTCTGCAGTTAATTTACAAAAATGACAATATTTCCTGTCATAGTTATCAAATTTATTGATTTTATTGAATTTCACAAATGTAGTAATATTACTACAGAAAAAGAAATCATAATATCCAAGATCAGCCTGTTTGTGCGGCGTCACTTCCGGCAATGTGCATCAGACGTCAACAACATGAAGCTGAGGAGAACACGCTGAGATGCAGAAGATCAACAATGTTTATTTGTTGTAAGTATGGTTTGTAGGATAGAATACAGTTGTAATTTATATTAAGTAAACATAGATAATGTATTGCTTGAGTCGATGTCCTTGTAAGGCGAGATGTGTGTGTTGTATTTTGAAAAGTGACACAAACAGGAAAATGCGAAATGAATGCAAAAAATAGTTTTTGTTCAAAACAAATTTACAAGTTTTTGGCACATTTTGGTCAATGCATATGTTCTTTCTTGGGAAATTGAATGTTTTTATTGAAAAACCAATTATTTATATAACTGTTTGAAGTGTCAATAAAAAGTAAACAATTTATGGAAGCATGGAAGAAGCACATGTGTCAAATTAGTGTCTACTGCATTGCATTTCAGTGAAGCAGCACTCAAATAGGCGCCATGAGTATGCTATGTCAAAAGAGATTAGTCTGCAAAGAATCTGAATGTGAATTTTTAATAGACATTGAATACCAATTAATTAACTCTAATGATAACTCTTTATTTATTTTATAACACAGGTGTGCAGCACAACTAATTGAAGCCATAGAAGCACATGTCAAATAACAACATTGCCGTGAACATATGAGGAGGAAGCTTTAAAGACCAAAACATTCCAAAGTGTTTACATCTGTATGTAATGTACTGGGAATAGATGCTCGTCAACCTCAATGCATGTTTATATTGCGTCCTGTTATCTTGCCTGTGGTAGTGTAGTCATGGAGGTGTAGCAATGGTAGCACTGAACTCGTACAGCCCATCTCGACGAATTGAAGCCTCATCCAGAAGTTCCTTATAGGTAATACATCATTGCACTACATTTATTTATCTACCCAGATACCAAAACATTGTCATCTGGTCCAAATGTTGCCAGGTAAAAGAAAATGAATAGTATTGAATGTAGGGCCATGGCAAGTGAATATTCAAAACACTTGGGAATTTCATTTGCGATGGTCTTGTGTTTTTTTGATGAGACATCATTAAGATACATTTGTAAAATTTCTTCTGGATGTTAAAAAGTTTTCTACGAAATATCAAGATACTTTTTTTAACACCTAGCTTTGCTATTGTCTATTCCAGAAATGCACGAAGAACATTGAATGAAATTTGTCTAACGACTCATTTTCCACCAGAGGACATTGAAACACACCAAGTGGCAATCTACAACTGTACAGGACTCAGCCCATCGCGAAAGTAAAACTTGACTGATTGAGTTGGCCGAAACTTGCAGAGAATATTGTTTTACAGATATGTAAATTGGTAAATATGCCAATGTCTTGATTACGTTGGAAGAAATGCGATTATTCCAAAAGCTTCAATAATGATGATCGGTAATCAAATTGAAATTATACACATGTTCCAACCGCTAAAACGATAGCACAATACATCAACTTGAAATCTTATGTATGGAATTTATGTCAATTTCATTGAAGAATTGGTATTTATTTTTATTCAAAAATTACAAATATACCTAGTAACTTATATATATGCCACATTATCGCCACCCTACTATTCCGTTGACATATAATAAGGTGACACTGGGTTTACTGTATTATACGGTGATTCAAATGTCTTGTATGTGTATGTAATATGCTAATTAACGTAGTTATCAATATAAATCGACTACTGTGATCTAATATTTGTTAATGACCCTTTTTTCAACAAACCATAACATACATATCATGCATTATTTTTCGGTTAAAAAGGTGGTTTTAGAAAAAAATGATGTTTGGTATTACACTACATGGGCCTCCATAGTTTTTAGAGAGGTAGTTCCAATATGGCTGATTTTTTATGGTGAAATTAGCTAATGACTTGACTTTGAAGTTGTGATTAACAGTCTTTTGGAGCAACTTTCAATAATCCCACTACCTAAAAAGAGTTCTAAGGAAGATTTTGACTGATATTTCCTTGCAAATCGACTACGTTTTGTGTAGATATGTTATTTCCTGCATAACGTGTAATTAATGCCATTAAAACAATATTAACGAACTGAACTTAACTGAAAGCTAATACATACTGTTACTCATATCCTAAGGATCGTAGTGATACCAAAATAAGGGCTATCGAGTTAAAATTTAGGAAATTATGACCTTTTGTAACTTAGTTGAAAACAGGCTTTACATGCACCTTACCTCAAAACTTATAAGTAGAGTGGTCGCGCTCCTACGCATCCCACACATTTATACAACCACGTGTCAACACAGGCCCATGCGGATCGTCACGATAAAGTATCCTCCTCTAACTAACCAAGAGGAGAGTTAGGGGAGGAGTATAAACAGGACAAGTCATGTTCCTGTGATGTAATCAGCATACCACAAACAGTCGCTTATCTGATTTGACCATAACTTGGCAAAAGGAAAGTGGAACGTGTGCATTAGCTGTCGATCATAGGCAACACAACGAACGCAGCCATAAATAGACGTGTACAGTGCAGTCGTTACTGACGGTTAAAAAAGGATATTTTCCAATAAAATATTAAAAACCTGTATAAGCAGTGATACTCAATGTAAATATTTAAGTTAAATTATTTTATTTAATACACAATGTAAGCTCTTACATGTACCGCAGCAAAATATCACGAACACTGGGCAGCGCTATGAGGTATAGCAGACGACGAATGAGACATAGCGATAATGCCCCGCAGAAACGCATGGTCGAAGCTGAAAACGTACGTAAGTTCGCTCCTGCGCGACCCACAATAAACAAAATATATTTCACAACAGTGTTTTAGTAGACTTAGACTAGGACACGAACCTTGAACTTCAAAACTGTTATATACTCTATTGTTCTTTCCCAACTGTGCTACATCCAATACGAAACTAAAGGGACTCTGCTTGAACACAGGCGCACTATTTATATATTGGATTTTAGCTCAGGTATTAAATACCAGATACAAGCGCCTGTGACTTGAATAAGTTAAAAAGTTTTCAATTGAGATAAAAAATAAATTCACTCAAAATATTTTTTCTAGTTTTTAGATTTTTCCCATCTCTTCCGACTATAGTCTTTAGGAAGTGTCGACATATGGGTCTCGCTGGTTATAAAAAGTGCATACCTAGTACAATAACGACGGCTCTGCTCTTCTTGAGGAGGGTTGACTCTGAGACACTGCATCCTATCCTAAAATTCAATGAATCAGCTATTATAATTGTTTTTAATCATAAACATCTAGGTGTTTTTTTTAACATCAAGGCTAATTAAACAACATAAACTATATATACGAAAAAGCTTATAAAAGAATTAATATACTTAGAATATTGAAACACAAAATTGTTAAAAAAAATCAATTGAAACTATATATATCACATTCACACATCCAATTCTGGAAGATGCAAATAGTATACGGGCGAACTGTTCGCAGAACAAATGCAGTGTCTTGGAGTCTATCCAACTAGAAGTAGCACTTATTATTTCAGGTTTAAGACAAAAAACAAGTCATGATATTTTATATGGAGAATCTGGTTTTACAACACATAATAGAAGAAGACATTTGCATCAAAAAATTACCTTTAATAAAATATATAATAAAAAATGCCCCTCTCATGTCTATGATATAGTTTACCGTACATTAACAATAAAACAGACAATTATCATCTTCGCCACAATAGAGCATTTTATGTTCTACTACCCTTTAGTTGTTCAATTATGTGCACACTGCTTGCTTAAATGTATAAAAATGATTGTAAACCTTTGTTTTTGTTTCACAAATTATAACTATTACTATTATCCTTATGTTGTAAAGCGCTTTAGAGTAATTTTACCAATTAAATAGGGCGCTATATAAATGTTGTATATTATTATTATTATTGTTATTCCTAAACCGAGAACTCAGTTATGTAATGCCAGTTTCCCCTGAAACTGATGTCTGAATGGAATAATCCAATATGCCTGTATCCCACAATGACATCCATTAGAGCTATAAAAAAAGATTTTTTTTTACAATCAGCTGAAATACCATGGTGATCGAAAATTTAATATTACTTTTTGTCAACTTAGAAAACTATGCCAGTTACCTGAATTCAGATCTATTTGAATCTCACATAATTGATACCCCTGCCTGCTTATGTACTTCTCCTGTTGAGGATTGTGATCACCTCTTCCTCCATTGTCCACTGTATACTGTGCTGTCCACTTAATCTTGTTTCTGTAACAACAATTTTCAAAAAAATAATAATGACATGCAATTATCAATATCAATATAATATATATACATAACAAAACAAATACAAAAAGGTTTTAGTACCTCCCTAGCGCTTTCACCTCTTTAAAGGTTCATATATTTATAGCATAAATATATATAGATATGTTTTACCATAACTTCAATTCAATATGAAGTGTGTAACTGTTTATTACTGTAAGGCTTTACTTGTTACTAAATTCCTCTTTATTTAAGATAAGAACAATAGATAATCAGAAATGAAATCAAACGATTACCTCGTACCTACCAAGGACAAAAAGTTCAGAGGGCCTGTATCGCTCTTTTGGATATCTATCTTGGCAAAATATTCTCAAAATGAGATCAACAAGGGAATGTGCCAGACCCAAAGGACAATCGTTGTTGAATATCTGTATTAGAATGTTCATGTCCAGCAATTTAATGTATGGTTATGGGCTGGGGATCTCAACGGTTTCCAAGCTATTACTCAGAAACTAGGTCCCTAGGGTTGTGGCCAGACCCCAGGATCAATTATAATAGCATGACTGCATTCGTCTTTTTATGCCCAACATTTGTATTTATAGTTTTGGGGTGGGGATCTCAACCGTTTCAGAGTTATGACCCAGGGGTAAAGTCTGCAAAGGTGGGGCAGACCCTGGTGTCAATTCTAATATCATGACTGCATTCGTCTCTATATGCCCAACAATTGTATATATAGTTTTGGGGTGAGGATTTTAACCAGTGCGAAGTTATGACCCAGGGGTTAAGTCTCCAAGGGTGGGGCAGACCCCAAGGCCATCATGGAAGCATGTGTGCATGCATCTCTTTATACTCAGTAATTGTATATATGGTAATAGGGTGGGGATCACAACTGTTTCCAAGCTCTGACTAAGAAACTTGGTTTCCTAGGATTTCGGTCAGACCCCAGGGTCTATTCTAATATCATGACTGCATTCCTCTCGTTACGACCAGCATCTGTTTATATAGTTTTTGGGTGGGGATTTCAACCGTTTCAAGGTCATGGAAGCAAATGTGCATTCTTCTCTTTATACTCAGCAATTGTATATAATAGTTATACGGTGGTGATCTCAACCATTTCTAAGTAATAAACTTTTGTTGGGCCGACCCCTTAGCCTGGGGGGCAAGCCCCACCATTTGTACAATTTTGAATCCCTGCCTCCCATGAATGCTTCTGATCAAATGTGATTGATATCCATGGCATAGTTCTACAGAAGAAGCCGTTTATAACAATATAGCCAAATTGCCCTCTTTTGGCCCCACCCCTCAGCCCCCTCGGGGGTTAGCCCAACCTTTTGTACAATTTTGAATCTCCACCACCACCTAGGGATGCTTCCAGTCAAATTGAGTTAAATTCCAATCAGTGGAATTTGTTTAAAGAAATTGTTGACGTACGGACGCCACAGTATGGCATAAGCTTACCTTGGTCCTTCGGACCCGGTGAGATAAAAACGTAGTCTCTACTTTCTGTCGCGAAGCAAAACAAATGCGTACATGTTGTTGTCATGTGCCGGTTGTAAATAAATGCATACCTTCACCACAAACATTTCATGTTTTCATGCATATGTATTAAATGCATATAATCGATATGAATATATTTGTGAGGCACTTCGAAGGGGCTATTTAGAATTTCTTGGTAAAATCGATCACTGCCTTACATTGAAATGTACTAGGAAGTTGATTGATAAAGATAAAAAAAAACATTACCTGTATGTACACCAGGAAATCAAGATGGACTGAAGATATGACCATGCACATTTAGATTGAAGTCGTTCGTAGTATATATTTTGTAAGTAATATTTATTTTTATTTTATTTGTTGTCAATGGACACGCATTTTGATTGCCTTTAAAAACAACAGGCAACATAAAACCAGAGATTATGGAAGCGTTGATCGTCTGTTTCATTTTATTGTTTATTTGTTTTTTGATAATACAAGTGTTCATTGGCGGATGAAGGTGTGATGCCCTAGTGGTCCAGGCAACACCCTTTTTCTGTGTCCATAATTAATCTCACTCCAAAATAGATTTGAAGATTTTCTTCCATTTCATATGTAACATTTCTTATCAGAAAGTTGAATCTATGTTTTCAATGGCTTCCCCTTGGTGTAGGCCTGATTGTGTTGCCAATGATATCTGATTTTGAAAAACTAGAATTATATCATATTCCACTACAATGTTATAGTGTATACAAGGCCAAAACTAACAATTTTGGCAATAAAGTACCACACTTTTGTAAAAAAAAAATTTGTATATATAGCAAATCGTGGAACTGGTTGTAATCTGTTTTACTGGGAAAAATACATGTAATGGCACGTCTCGTATTGATTATTTGCTACTAACCGCCGATTTTGTCCAAGTAGTAACATGTTTTGAGGTCGTTGATTTTTATTCACTGAATTTAAGTTCGAAGGGGCGTCATAACACATATTTAGAATTTCTAGGTAAAATTGATCACTGCCTTAAATCGAAATGTACTAGAAAGTTGATTGATAAAGATAAAAAAACAACATTACCTGTATGTACACCAGGATATCAAGATGGACTGAAGATATGACCATGCACATTTAGATTGAAGTCGTTCGTAGTATATATTTTGTAAGTAATATTTATTTTTATTTTATTTATTGTCAATGGGCACGCATTTTGATTGCCTTTAAAAACAACAGGCAACATAAAACCAGAGATTATGGAAGCGTTGATCGTCTGTTTCATTTTGTTGTTTATTTGTTTTTTGATAATACAAGTGTTCAGTGGCGGATGGAGGTGTGATGCCCTAGTGGTCCAGGCACCACCCTTTTTCTGTGTCCATAATTAATCTCACTCCAAAATATTTTTGAAGATTTTCTTCCATTTCATATGTTACATTTCTTATCAGAAAGTTGAATCTATGTTTTCAATGGCTTCCCCTTGGTGTAGGCCTGCTTGTGTTGCCAATGATATCTGATTTTGAAAAACTAGAATTATATCATATTCCACTACAATGTTATAGTGAATACAAGGCCAAAACTAACAATTTTGGCAATAAAGTACCACACTTTTGTAAGAAAATTAATTTATATATATAGCAAATCGTGGAACTGGTTGTAATCTGTTTTACTGGGAAAAATACATGTAATTGCACGTCTCGTATTGATTATTTGCTACTAACCGCCGATTTTGTCCAAGTAGTAACATATTTTGAGGTCGTTGATTTTAATTCACTGAATTTAAGTTCGAAGGGGCGTCATAACACATATTTAGAATTTCTAGGTAAAATCGATCACTGCCTTCAATCGAAATGTACTTGAAAATTGACTGATAAAAATAAAAATCATTGCCTGTATGTACACCAGGATATCAAGATGGACTGAAGATATAACCATGCACATTTAGATTGAAGTCGTTCGTAGTATATATTTTGTAAGTAATATTTATTTTTATTTTATTTGTTGTCAATGGACACGCATTTTGATTGCCTTTAAAAACAACAGGCAACATAAAACCAGAGATTATGGAAGCGTTGATCGTCTGTTTCATTTTATTGTTTATTTGTTTTTTGATAATACAAGTGTTCATTGGCGGATGAAGGTGTGATGCCCTAGTGGTCCAGGCAACACCCTTTTTCTGTGTCCATAATTAATCTCACTCCAAAATAGATTTGAAGATTTTCTTCCATTTCATATGTTACATTTCTTATCAGAAAGTTGAATCTATGTTTCCAATGGCTTCCCCTTGGTGTAGGCCTGATTGTGTTGCCAATGATATCTGATTTTGAAAAACTAGAATTATATCATATTCCACTACAATGTTATAGTGTATACAAGGCCAAAACTAACAATTTTGGCAATAAAGTACCAGACTTTTGTAAAAAAATAATAATTTATATATTTAGCAAATCGTGGAACTGGTTGTAATCAGTTTTACTGGGAAAAATACATATAATGGCACGTCTCGTATTGATTATTTGCTACTAACCGCCGATTTTGTCCAAGTAGTAACATGTTTTGAGGTCGTTGATTTTAATTCACAGAATTTAAGTTCGAAGGGGCGTCATAACACATATTTAGAATTTCTAGGTAAAATTGATCACTGCCTTAAATCGAAATGTACTAGAAAGTTGACTGATAAAAATAAAAATCATTACCTGTATGTACACCAGGATATCAAGATGGACTGAAGATATGACCATGCACATTTAGATTGAAGTCGTTCGTAGTATATATTTTGTAAGTAATATTTATTTTTATTTTATTTATTGTCAATGGGCACGCATTTTGATTGCCTTTAAAAACAACAGGCAACATACAACCAGAGATTATGGAAGCGTTGATCGTCTGTTTCATTTTGTTGTAATTTGTTTTTTTATAATACAAGTGTTCAGTGGCGAATGAAGGTGTGATGCCCTAGTGGTCCAGGCAACATCCTTTTTCTGTGTCCATAATTAATCTCACTCCAAAATATATTTGAAGATTTTCTTCCATTTCATATGTAAAATTTCTCTTCAAAAAGTTGAATCTATGTTTTCAATGGCTTCCCCTAGCTGTAGGCCTGATTGTGTTGCCAATGATATCTGATTTTGAAAAACTAGAATTATATCATATTCCACTACAATGTTATAGTGGATACAAGGCCAAAACTAACAATTTTGGTTTTAAAGTACCAGACTTTTGTAAGAAAATTAATTTATTTATATAGCAAATCGTGAAACTGGTTGTAATCAGTTTTAATAGGAAAAATACATGTAATCACACCTTTCGTATTGATTATCTGCTACTAACCGCCGATTTTGTTCAAGCAGTAACATGTTTTGAGGTCGTTGATTTTAATCCACTATTATCCAATGTTTATAGTTGTATTGGTTTTAATTTCGAAGGGGCGTCAGAACACATACATACATGTACTTTATACGAAAATCCTTATCACAATCGATAGAAACGGTGGTTATGTGAAATGGAATAATCAATTAAGAAATTCCTACACTAATATTGTTGCAAATGATCATGAACATAAACTTACTACGCTGAACGAATATGTAAAAATCATCAAGGGAAACCGACCAAATAACTAATGGTGTTACTAAAAATATCAAAGATATATTTACTAAGTCCTCCAATCAGTCATTCGGTCGTAGGGCCGCGGTCATATCTTACAGTCACGCACGTAGTTGACCGTTGTGGGGGATGACCGTAGTTGACTGTAGTAGACCGCAGGTGACCTTAGTTAAACGTATTAAACGTAGTAAGACGTAGTTCAACGTAGTTATAAACTTTGTTTGAACTTCAATAAACCCATGATTCGGTCGTGGTTAGTCCAAATATGTTCAACACATCTCCAAGGTGAGTTTAGATGCCTAGACCCTACTTTGATTGTGGTTTGAACGTAGGTGACCCTTCTTGACCGTAATTGACCCTACTTGACCGTAGTGTTTATACTGTAGTTGACCGTAGTAGCATGGTACTACAGTTAACACTACGGTTAAGTAGGGTCAAAATGAGACAACTACAAGGGTCGGACTACATGTACATTTCAAGTAAGTTTACAGTACGGTTAAGTACGATTAAGAACGGTTAACCAGGGTCAACTAGGATGAAGAAGGGTTAAGTAATGTTGATTTAAGGAGTTAGGGTTAGGGAATTACAGTTCACGATGTGCATGATGTGCGAACGATAAAAAATTCTGGACGATTATTGCTTGCGCACATTTGTGCGGACGATGGACGAACGTTGTGCGATGACAATCGTGGTTGGTGTAATGAGAAATTTTAGAAATGGCTAAGCAATATATACGGTTTCGTATTTAAACATATAAACTTTATTATAAAGTATATTTTTATATTTTAGCTACAGTTGTGGGATCGCACAACGTTACACGATGTGCGGTGTGCGCACGATGTGTGCACGGTGTGTGAACGGTGTGTGCACGATGGGCGAACGATAAAAAGTTGAACGATCATTGCTTGCGCACATATGTGCGTAAGATGGACGGTCGTTGTGCAATAACACTCGTGGTTGGTGTAAATTGAGGAATGCCTTAACAATTTATACGGTTTCGTGTTTAAACATATAAACTTGATGTTTACGTATGTTTCTATAGTCTAGCAACATCTGTAAACTTATCTTTCTGTCTATATATTCTTATATTTAGGAATTGTGTTTTCTGTGTTTTTAAACAAACTTAATCGACACATGTAAAAATACAACACAATCTCGTAAACAGGTAAACATAACCACTTTGTACATGTACCTGGACCGTAGTTTTCTCCCCGCCTGGGGCATTTACGTAACTCGTCGGGTAAGGCCGGGGTGTGAAAATCCAGGTGAAGGGGAGCTATAGGCAAACGAATGCAAATAACAAATACTATTCATTACGGTCAAACGGTATCGCATATCAGCTCTGTGTGTCAGGCACTGGTCAGGTAAAACTCCGGACACTCATAAAATTGTTATTTACCTGTTCTGTTACCTTGGAGCCAAACCCATTCTTGACAGCCTAACGGTCGCTGTAATACTGTGTAACACGCATTGTGAAATTGTATAATCTTGATTATTGTGATGAGAAATTACAGATATATACACAGTGTACATTATCGCATACAAGCCTTCCGTATTTTTGTCATTCCGTAATCTTGTCTACAAATGATACCAAATCGCACAGTTGTGCGGAGAGAAGCGCACAACGGGACGAACGATTGCTAAATTGTGCGCACCATGTGTGGACGATGTGCGGACGGTGTGTAAACGATGTATGCACGGTGTGCGCACGCTATTTTTGGTGCGTTGTGCGGTCCCACAACTGATATCAGCCGATCTTTCTATCGATATTTTTTAAAATCTATAAATGGTATTTTGGGTGTTTTTTAAACGATCAAAATCGACACAGGTAAAATTATAACACATATTAACACGGTCACATATACATGTATACATGCTCGGGAACGTGTAAAAATCCAGGTAAAGGGGAGCTATAGACAAAACGAATTCAAATTACAAATACTTAACGCCCAGTGGTGTTTGCATAGTGGTCATAGCGATCACACAGCAATCACAAATCAATTCCAAGTTTTCCTGTGCTTGATTAGTAGTCACACAGGTAGAAGGAAACAATGCTTGACAACTCACACAGGTAACATAATACCATTGCCATAAAGGTAGGGTATAGTTCGTTCCTGTGCCAACAGGTAAGTATGTCCCTGGTGAGACACTGCCAGGTACGGAATAAGTGTCCTGGTGAATGGGTCAAGGGTTTAGCTCAATGTTGTTTGAGAGAATAAGACACTGGTGTAAAAAAAAAGATAAAAACTTCGTACTCTCTTTGTTTTTTGTATGTTCTAACTAGTGTGTGTAACTCCGTGTAAAAATATTACTGCTAAACTTTATCTTCCAAAAGCTAAACAGAATTATCGTAAATCAAATCAAAGTACTTAAATCCTGAAAGTACTTTTTGAATTGGGAACAAAATAAAAACAAAACGCCAATTGATGTTGTACAGAAGGATGAACGGAACTGTAATGATAGCTTGTGAAGAGTTATGAACTGAAATTGACACACATGACACCCAGGCGTTTGTGAATTATTTTGTTGGACTTTTGTTATTGATCCTAGTTTTATGTAAAAGTGTACCACTGTAAAGCTACCCTTCTTGTGTGTGTATATATACGTATAATAAAAAAGGATTTAATGTCCATGTGAAGTAGGTAAATCTGGAAAAAAATAAGATTAAAGGACGGTCTGAAAAACTAGCTACTTTCACCCTTCACCTGAATCGCCCTGTGAAGGACGAATGCAGCTAGTTTTTTAGTCGGTCTTTACATCTTATTTTTTCTATATATATACATGTATATTATAAAAGCAGAAAATGATCCTTACGGACGAAGTCATAATTTAAAAAGAAAAATTCTTAAAACGAGTCTTAAGTACTTTCTTCTCGTCAAGGAGATTCTTCAGACACATATTTATATATATATATAGTAGATAATAAATCAACAAGTCCTTGGGAAGGTATATACAAAATAAAATGATAAATAGGTAAGATCTACCCCTAGGCCTTTTTACCTTCAAGGGCTTCTTTAGGCGGATTAATGTGTATTTGTCACCGTTGGTTACATGACGTCATCAATATTTGCATTGTCAACAGTCTTGGTAACATCATCAATAAACAATCACAGTGACGCCAAAAACAATACCAGGACGAAGAAAACATCTACATGCAATACATTGTTAAAATTCAAGCCTTGTTTAAAGGCTTTTAAAACTATTTTTTTCTTTAAATTCTCTTGCAACTGTATCGTCGCTATTTAGTTTGTAAAATAAAATCACCTTTAGAACATTGATGCATATGTTTGCTATCTTTTAAAAATCTAAGTTCATTGTGCTTCTTATGTTGTCAATGTACATCCATACGTAGTCTAATACACATCAGGTTTGTCGATATAAAATTCACCGCAATGTTTACGTATTAAAGAGCAAATAACATTTTCTGATCTAATTGCTATTTTGGAACCATTTGCGAAAACGTAGTACCGCGTTTTACCCCTAAAATATACCATTTAAGATTTTAGATCATTTATTTGCATAGAAATTGCCTTTGTCCATATTTCAGAAACAGAAATTGGCATTTACCTCTTTTGCCAATAATTGATTGTTTTCGTATTGCTTATAATTTTCTGGCAGATTCTGCTATTAGTTCAGATGTTGACAAAGTTCCATCCGAATCAAGTCATATTTGACTAAATTATTGTGGAAACCAGCTTCAAATCAAAGCTAATTTTGTTAATAGATTATTCACATATTTCAGCTTTGAACTTTGCCTTTGTTATTGAATAATATATTGACAAAGTTTCATCAGAATCTATTTCTTATATGACAAAGTTACTGCGCAAAAGCCATTGATCAATCAGAGCGCAGTATGCTGATTAGTTATGCATGGATTTAGCCCAATTTTGAAACTACCGTCTGAGCTTGTATATTGGTCAATCAATTTTCAAGCAAGCTGTCTTTTAAAGAGTACGCATGCGCCTTAATATGGGTGAATTTTGTTTAAGTTTCAATTTTGCACCAGTCTGTGTACAATGTTTAAACATAACCACAGTTTCATTAAAATTGAACAATATTTAAGAATGTTAACTTTCTGAAACCAAATTGTGGACAGACAAACCGCCGACTACTCCCCATATAAAAACAGTGTACTGTATCACACATTCACTGCAGAGAAAAAAATCTCTACTTATGACAAATGGAATAATTTTGCATCAATGTTACTAGGAATAAATTAGATAAAATAACACTCTACAGTCTGATACATTGTATATTTCAATATTGCATAAGATAAACAATATATAAACATACATACCCAAACACACACAAGATCAAGAGAATGACATTACTTGTCCATTATTTTCATTGCACAAATGATATGGATAAAATTGACGAATAAACGAAATAAGCACATAACCACAACAAGCATAGGCCTATTGGCGCATAATTCGTTTCTTGCCGAGCCGTTAGCAAGCAGGCGTTTGTGACACCTCATCTTTCATTTCTACAAAATGAAATAAATTATCTTATGATGAAAGTGGAACAAAATGATAATACTGTGTCGGGCAAAATCCTTCATGTTAGAATGCTCCATTGGGCGGTAATAGGGAACTGGAGTATGGCAGGGGCGTGAATGCAAGTCGCCAATTACAGCAAATCAGTGGACAGTATTGCTTTGTAAAGGCTATCCAAGCGACAAGTTCGAGAGAAAATATATTGTTTTATTATGTTTATTTTTTCAGAAAAATACGGAGTTGTAGAAGGATACTTATTTCTAACTAAGAATAAGATTATATTTATTGCCTTTTGAATAACCTTGAGTTTGCATCCATATAGCAACATGGAGCGATAGAAAAGAGTTGCCTACGTTAGCGGGAAAAGTTCGTCATGGAGCGCCTTGATTGTGTATATCTGCCTCATTGCAATGATCAAAATAGTTTAATAAAAAAATTAAAGGAACAAAACACACACACACACACAAAACGAACATGTGAACGTGAACAATACTAAACATTGCACAAGCAATACTTTGCTTTAAAAATTATGAACCATCTATTTTTTGTACTTTCGAAAAATGAAAGTTACATATCTAGAACTATTTTAGTATAAATTTTCATAAATAAGATCAATACTATAACTATCACAAATGCATATATGTATGTGTTCAATGATATAATTATTCAGGTTCGACAAATGCTTTTTTTGTGAAATTTTATATTTGCCACAATTCAAACATAAATGTGGCCATTTATTATTGTCTCGCCTGCGACGAATGTCGCGGAGGCGGGACTTAGGTGTTACTTTTCCGGCGGCGACGGCGACGGCGTCAACGTTAAGTTTTTGCGTTAAGCTCTGTTTCTCAAAACGTGGACCATACATGTGTCTTATGTGCCCTAGATTTCGCGGTCCGGTGACTTTGACAGCATCTTCATCAATATTAAGGTTTGCGTTAAGCTGTGTGTTGTATGCTGTATCTCAAAATGTTTAAGTGTTGGACTAAATAAACTTTGACTGTAGTTATTTGAGACATAGTGCATTTCAAAGTGCATGTGAAGACTGCAACAAAGACAGTTGGCAACAAGACAAAAAAGAACAAAGATTGGCTTTCACCGGAAACCTGGCAAAAAATTGAAGAAAGAAAAACTATAAAACAGAAAATAGTAAATACAAAATCCAGAACGGGAACAAGCAGAAAGGTGGGTCCAACACTTCAAAGATGTATTAAACTGCCCTGAGCCTGATGTCATAGTTAATCCTGAACCATCAGAAGATGATCCAAACATCAATATAGAACCACCGACTATAGAAGAAGTAAGAAATGCTATTAAATCATTGAAAACAGGCAAGGCACCAGGCATTGATTCCATCCATGCAGAGATGTTAAAGGCAGACTTGGATACATCATCCAAGGTACTTCACAATCTTTTCCTTGTCATCTGGAAAGAAGGGGACATACCATAAGACTGGAGCAAAGGCCTCATTGTGAAATTACCAAAGAAAGGTAATCTACGCATCTGTGACAACTGGAGAGGGATTATATTACTTTATGTCCCTAGTAAAGTATTCTGCAAAATCCTTCTAAAAAGAATTGATAAAATCGTAGATGAAAGGCTTAGAGAAGAACAAGTAGGCTTTAGAGGAGGGAGAGGATGCATTGACCAAATATTTACGCTCAGAAACATCATTGAGCAATGCATAGAATGGAACACACCACTTTTCATTCATTTTATTGACTTCAAAAAGGCTTTTGACAGTATACATAGAGAAACTCTTTGGAGAATGGTAAAATCATATGGAATCCCACCTAGAATTTTGATGCTAATAAAAACCTTCTACAACAGCTTTGAGTGCAGTGTCATCCTTTGTAGCTCTATCTCAGACCCATTTGAAGTTAAATCTGATATAAGACAGGGATGTATTATGTCACCCATCCTGTTTTTATTGGCCATTGACTGGATACAATTGCATACAACATCAGACAAAAAAGGGGTATCCAGTGGACCATGTTTAATCAGCTAGAAGACCTTGATTTTGCTGATGACATAGCCATACTATCAACAACAAGCAAACACCTCCAAGAGAAGACCAACATACTAAACAACTATGCAAAGCAAACTAGTCTGAACGTAAATGCCAACAAGACCAAGGTAATGTCAATAAACACCAGGAATACAACACCAGTTACAATCAATAATCTGCCAGTAGACAGTGTTGAAGATTTCACCTATCTTGGAAGCGTCATAAGTAAAGATAATGGGACAGGAAAGCACATAAAGGCAAGACTATCTAAGGCACGTGCAACATTTGCAAGACTTCATACAATCTGGAAGTCCAACCAGTACAGTTTAAGGACCAAACTGCGAATCTACAACAGTAATGTCAAATCTGTCCTACTGCATGGTTCAGAAACTTGGCGTGTTTTAGTAAATGACCTTCAAAAAGTTCTGCCTAGGAAAGATCAATAGAACATTCTGGCCAAATAAGATCAACAACAAGAGCCTTTTGGAGAAATGTAATGCTAAGAGCATAACAGCAGAAATCCAACAACGAAGATTTAGATGGTTAGTCCATGTGCTGAGAATGCCACAACACCGCACACCTTAAGCAGCTCTATATTGGACAACACCAGGAAAAAGGAAACCAGGGAGACCAAGAATCACCTGGCGAAGAACTGTAGCAGCAGAATTGGAAGCAATGTGTTACACATCGGGCCAAGCCCTGTACATGGCTAAGGACAGAGAGAAGTGGAGGCAGTTTGTTGTGGCCTTATATCTCACTGGGGTTGAAGAGGATAAGTAAATAAGTAAGCATTTCAAATCATGCATCATATGCTGA
Organism: Mizuhopecten yessoensis; assembly: GCF_002113885.1. Lineage (NCBI taxonomy): Eukaryota > Metazoa > Mollusca > Bivalvia > Pectinida > Pectinidae > Mizuhopecten > Mizuhopecten yessoensis. Next base: position 240,606 of record NW_018408837.1, read on the forward strand.
ATGTGGTCTATATTTCACGGTCCAGTGACTTTGACAGCATCTTACTCAATGTTAAGTTTTTGCATTTAGCTCTGTTTCTCAGAAAGTATAAGTGCTAGACCAACCAAACTTAGACCATACAGGCGTCTTTTATTCATAACCCATGGATTATAAACCATGCATGATATGTTGAATGTGGCCTACAGTTCGCGGTCCAGTGACTTTCACAGCATCTTCAGTAATGTAAAGCTTTTGCCTTTAGCTGTGTGTGATATGCTGTATCGCAAACATTAAAAGTGTTAGACTAATTAAACTTAGACTGTAACTTGGGATGATCAGTACCATCTTTAGTGTTACAACGTCAATGTTTTAACGGAATAAGACAATAAGCATGGCCGCAGTATACTGGCTTCTGATTGGTCGAAATTCAGATATTGTTCGATTTCGCTTAATTTTTTAATGTGGGTGTATTTTGTCATTGCAAACTCAGCCGCAACATCCGTTTTCTGCTTTAGCAAAAAGGCCACCTTATACTAGCTTCTGATTGGTCGAAATTCAGTTATTGTTTGATTTCGTTAAAAATCGGTATTTAATTGTATTTTCGAACTGTGAACTCAACCGCAGCATCCGTTTTCTGATCTGACAAGATGGTAGTCGTATACTACTGGCTTCTGCATGATTGGTAGAAATTCACATATATTTTGATTTCGCTCAAATTATGTATGTACGTGTATTATGGCATTGCGAGATCCGTTCTTCTATTTACATTTGCTTTTCTAAATGGAGGAGGGTGGGTGGGGGGTGGGGGTGTAGTTTAGGGAGCATCTGTTTTGGCCGGTTTTCTTTACAGTAAACACTTGTTCCTTGTATGCCTCCATGTTGATGTATTGCCCAACTCGTTTATAAAATGTAAAAATTCCGAACTTCGGCTCAAATTTGCAATACTTGACACATTGAATCTTATGCTCAAAGCGGGGACAGGCGAGACGTATAATTACGCGTAATTATTGTTAATTTCAGAGCAGCAGCATGGCAGGAGTCGACGTTACAGGAAGATCACCTTTGGCCTACAGTTCGCGGTCCAGTGACTTTCACAGCTTCCTCAGGAATGTAAAGCTTTTGTCTTTAGCTGTGTGCTATATGCTGTATCGCAAACATTAAAAGTGTTAGACTAATTAAACTTAGACTGTAACTTGGGATGATCAGTACCACTTTTAAGGTTACAACGTCAATGTTTTTAACGGAATAAGACAATAAGCATGGCCGTAGTTTACTGGCTTCTGATTGGTCGAAATTCAGATATTGTTCGATTTCGCTTAATTTTTTAATTTGGGTGTATTTTGTCATTGCAAACTCAGCCGCAACATCCGTTTTCTGCTTTAGCAAAATGGCCACCTTATACTAGCTTCTGATTGGTCGAAACTCAGTTATTTATTGATATCAATCAACTTTGGTGAGTACATGTATTTTCGAACTGTGAACTCAACCGCGGCATCCGTTTTCTATTCTGACAAGATGGTCGTTGTATACTACTGGCTTCTGCATGATTGGTCGATATTCACATATATTTTGATTTCGCTCAAATTATGTATGTACGTGTATTATGGCACTGCGAGATCCGTTTTTCTATTTACATTTGCTTTTCCAAATGGAGGGGGGGGGAGGAGGTAGTTTGGGGAGCATCTGTTTTGGCCGGTTCTCTTTACAGTAAACACTTGTTCCTTGTATGCCTCCATGTTGATGTATTGCCCAACTCGTTTATAAAATGTATAAAATTCCGAACTTCGGCTCAAATTTGCAATACTTGACACATTGAATCTTATGCTCAAAGCGGGGACAGGCGAGACGTATAATTACGCGTAATTATTGTTAATTTCAGAGCAGCAGCATGGCAGGAGTCAACACGACAGGAAGATCACGTTTGCACGGAAAAATAGGCGAAATGAAATTTCCGGATTCCGATGAGTTAAGAAAGGTATCAAATATTCTATTTATCACAAAACATTAACAATTTTAAAAAAACAAATATTCCAGCACAATTTTATGTTATCAGCTGACTCAAAACCAAAGTACTCCGATCATATTATTGTTGTTCTACGCAGTGCAAAGTAGTTTCAGATTTTTTTTGATAATGAACAGTTTTAAATTCAATGAAAACGATACTGACAAAATAAACATGTCAAATTCATTTAGAATAACAATAAATATATCATGTTGTAAAGTAAATAAAAGTAGTACCTGTAGTTACGTAGGAATATGTTCCCACGGTTTGACCAATCGCAGCACATTTATGTTTTGTTACACTTGTGTAATACAATATGTATGACATGGCCTTATGACAAAGTCAGTTATGTGATAATATCATATCTCAATAAGCCCATATAAACAAGAAATACACATCGAATGATTCATGTCGTCGAGAACAATTCTTAGGATAAGTAATTATTATCATTCCTTAATATATTTCTAGTATAGTCAAACAGTTAAATCTAACTCAATAACACTGTTGATATATCACTGACTAGATTATAAAGAATTTACAGCATAACCTCAATAAAATGCTCCTCGTTGCCACCTCGTTTACCGCAACGTATTTCAATCTCCCATTTTCTTCTTTTCTTCAGAATATCTTTATAAGTTTCCCCCAATCTATTGCCAAACTCCTTTTCAATGCCAGTATTTCTCAAGACAAATGGCGGCATTATAACGAGGCTTTACTGTTTCTAGTTTTATAAGCATGTGCTATTATAAATCTCATTTTAAATGTTAGGATGTGCAGGATTTTAGGGAATGGGTTACAGTTCTTTATGATGTTCGCTTATCATTTTTTAAATGTTCTTATTTTCGGATGATTTAATATAATTTATTGTCAAAACTCTAAGAACATTGGAAGGCGTTTGAAGGTAACAATGATACTTTTGTTTGCAAAGTTACATTTGACTATATCAAACAATATTCATACACGGCAATTTCATTCCGAACAAACCAATCATTTCCTTGGCTAAAATCCCAAAGACGTTTCGAATATTTGATACCAGACTGCTAAGATTGCTTTTATCTTACTTTTTTCATACGAAACGAAGATCAGAGAACTAGGTCCGACCTTATTTCATAAACGAACAACTCTGGTCCAATCGGCTAAATCCTGGCTTCATTGTCAGACCCACATTTTGTTAAAACTTTGTTTCACAGGCAAGCATATTTCACTAAAAATATTGATAACATACACATAACCGCTGAATTGTTTTATTTTTATCAATAAAATAAAATATAACCTGTTTGAACACAGACAGTCAGAACTCAGAAATTGGAGTGACGTAAAAATATGACAATTAAAGTCATTTGATATGGTCCAGAAATTTAGACACCTTTTGCTACATGTGAATAGTGGCTTTATTGTAATATTTCGATTCTTTGTTATTTGCATTACTCCAAGTGAAGAATTTATTATTATAAATTTTGCACCTTCTAAAAATTATGTTTTTGATAATTGTATGACACTTGATATCTCGCCGCATCAAGCTTAAAAATATGCGCAATTATAATGCGTAGATAAATAATTACTGCAATGATTACAATCCTGGGATCACATGTTTGTTCAATTAACTTTTGAAGTTGTTTAATAACGATAAGAAATAAGGCATATACAAGTGATTTCCTCTTAATTCGGACATTTGTTTCCTTTATTTGATAACTAAATGTGATACTTTTTTATATTATTCTTTCTAATGTCTTATGACAATCTTAGTTTGTACAATCTAATTTTCATTTCAGTAATAATTACCATAACTTTAGTATGCATACACAATACCTACACCCATCTTTCTAGCCCAAAAACAAAAGATTCAAATATCCCTACCTCCCTACCGTGACGTAATCTATATCTCGATGACAGAGCCACGGAGTGATCTCCCTTCCTCTTCCTTTTATGGCGCCTGCTGCCTGCTGACGCCCGGAGCTTGCTCCATTTCAAAACTTTGTTTTGTCGGTTTGGTTTGAGTGTCAACTCATATTTTTGCGCAGTTTGTGTGCCTTTTACCCATCTGCCCTTGTTGATATAACTAATTGTTGTTGAAAATTATTTTTGTGCCTTTTACGGCCGGTTATTTTACTCCACGTGTGCCGGTGGTGTGCCACGGTCCGCCATTATCGTGGGTTAATTTCCGACCTCTGTTTATTTCGGTGACGGTTGTTTGTTTCGGCAAACGTTATTTATTTTAACCGTTTTCTGATTTATATTACGGGTGAAATTCTTTCTACGTTGCGTACTTTGTACTATCGTATTTTATCCTTATTTTCCCGTTTTATCTGCTTGTAAATTTTTTGTTTACGTTCGCTTTGGAGGGTATGTCTCGGTCGGGACAGCGACGAGGTAGTGCTCATGGGTGTTCCCATTTCTTTGTGGAACGGGACCCTCATGATGCCTGTCCCAGGTGTCGTCCTTGCAGTGAGGTTTCGCCTTGTGAACTTTGTTCACAGTCAAAATCTCAGGGCAAGGACTTCATTGTTCCAAAGCTACCCTCAACTTACCGTAAGACAGATTCGTCTGTTTCTTCCGGTAAGCGAGGGAAGCAGAGAGGTAGGGGTCGTGCCACCAGCTCTCTGGGGTCTGGTGGTACTGTCTCTGTTCCTGTCTCGGGGGGTCTTGCTTCGGCAAGTCCCTCTCGTGAGCAGGGGGTGGCCCTTCCTGTCCAGGAACTCCCTGGAGTAGGGGAGGGGCAGCCTGACCCTGGCTTGGCACAGCCAAGGGTCGAATTGGCCGGGAACGCCCGTAAGCTTTCGCGCTTGCCTTCGGGTAGGGACTACCGGCCGCCGGTCACTGACTCTGTCAGTGATCCCGGCATTCCAGGTGGTGCTGTCGTTGGGGACAGTCTTGGTGCCGGGCCTGTTCTTTCGGGTTCAGGTCCTGGTGTGACAACAGACTTTCTTTCGGGATTGTCTGTGTCTACCGGGATTAGTGACGCGCAGCTCACAAATCCCGGCATCAATTCTGGTCAGGCGTACCCTCCCGGTCAGTTACCCGGACCCGGTCCTATTAGGTCCGGTCCCGAGTTTCATTCTTCTGGGAACCTGAGGGATTTCCCCCAGGGGTGGGGTTTGCTGGACAGGGGGCCGGTTTCCGGCCTCCTTTTTCCCCTGGCTTAGGGTATACGGGTGCCTGCGGGCAACCATCCTTGGGCCGCCCTTACCAGCCTGCGGATGGTTTTGGGTTGCGGCAGCATCCCGGCAGTTACGGGCTTAGCCCGTACATGTCCGGGTTTCCACCTGGAGGGAGTGGCGGTCCACCTTCGCCCTTTGGGCAAGTTGGCCAGCCCCAGTCTCAGGCAGGCCAGTTTGGCCAGTTCTGGGGTCACTCCCAGCCCGCGGGACCTTTCCCCTATCCTCCGGGATATGGGTTTAACCCCATGGCATTTCCGTCATGGAATCCTTGGGGTTTGGTCTCTCCCTCGCGGAGACGTGTTAGCAGTTCTGTTGACCCCCCCCAACTTTCTGCTACTTCGGGGGCCTTATCGGCCGGTCCTAAGAAGGTGTGTCGGACCTTTAGGACTTCTGCCTCTCGGGCAGGCTCGTTGGTCTCTGGGTCCAAGGGTAGGGTTTTGGCTACTAAGCCTAAACCTACAGCCACGGCCGTTAGGCGCACTGCACCTAAACGCCGGTACGGGGAGCCTTCTCTCGGGTTGGCCCCTCTGGCTGGCCCATTTCCTCCGCCCCAGGCTTCTGGTCTGGATGGTGTGGAGGCTATGGACGTTGAGGGCGCGGGTATGGCAGAGGACAATGATGTTGTTCATCTTTCACCTGGTTGTTCGGATATAGACGCTGGTCTTTCCGAGTCGTCTGACGACAGTCCTCAGGAGGGCTTGCCCTCAGAGGAGGACTTCCAGGATGAGGGAGACCCTGAGGCTGCTGAGGTTGAGGCCCAGCATGTGTTATCCGGTATGCGGGGCCTTAGGGCTGACGTTTTCCGGATTCTTGGGGAGGAAGTTTGCCCACCACCTTCGGCGTCATCTGTCCCCGAGTCCATCACCCTTTTGGGTTCTTTGGTGGCTCCTCGGATGTCCGCTCGGTCGGACCGCTCTCTGNTTGACCCCTCCCCCCCCCCAACATTCTGCTACTTCGGGGGCCTTATCGGCCGGTCCTAAGAAGGTATGTCGGACCTTTAGGACTTCTGCCTCTCGGGCAGGCTCGTTGGTCTCTGGGTCCAAGGGTAGGGTTTTGGCTACTATGCCTAAACCTACAGTCACGGCCGTTAGGCGCACTGCACCTAAACGCCGGTATGGGGAGCCTTCTCTCGGGTTGGCCCCTCTGGCTGGCCCATTTCCTCCGCCCCAGGCTTNTGACGGTTTGTCTATATAGGGTATCCGACTTGCCTGAGGGTCGGATTACCGAGACAGAGCAGGCCGACATCCAGGACAGAGTGACCTCTGCCCTGAACGGGGCATTGAGAGCGCTGGCAGCTTTACAGGTGTCATCCCTCGTCAATGTCTTGTTGGCTAGGCGGTTTTCAGTTTTGAAAAATCGCCCGGTCGATGAGCCTTACCGTTCCAGACTGTTGACTGCCCCCTTCTCAGGGTCCACTCTTTTTGGAGGGGCCCTTCCTTCTGTTCAGAAGGATTTGAAGGAGGACTCGGTCGCCTCTGCACTTCTGGTGAAGAGGATTCAGGCTGAGAAGGCCAGTACCTCGCAGGGGTCAGCGCCTCCTAAGAAGAAGGCTAAACCTTCGGCTTCGCAGTCCTCTGCGCAGCCCAAGTATAAGCCTCCCTTCAAGGGCAACAAATGGAAGGGTAAGAAGGGTAAGAACCCTCCTCGGGGTAAGAAGAAGGGTTCCTGACTCTCTCGTCTTCCCTCCTTGGTCGTGTCAGACGACGAGTTTGGCCGGGAGGACTGCAGTCCTCTCGGCTCAAGCTTAGGCCCTTCTCCCGCAGGATTAGGCTTCGGGTCAGCAGACGGTTATCTTGCCTGGCAAGGTCTCGATCTGCCTCGACCAGATCTTCCTGTGGGGGGTCGTCTTTCTGCTTTCCTTCCAGAGTGGAAGGAAATTACGGAAGACGCATGGGCCTTGTCTGTGATCAAGGAGGGGTTAGGCATTCCGCTAGTGCGGGATCCGC